>NW_005871273.1:1193700-1219756 GCF_000147115.1 Myotis lucifugus | reverse complement strand
TCCTCTTCTACCTCTTTCACCTCCTTCTCTTTGTACTCTTCCTCGTCCTCCTCCTCTGCCTCCTCACTGGGCTGCCCTCTGGACTGTCCACCATGTGTGTGGGATTGAGCATCCCTCCTCCCAGAGCTGAGGGCGGCTGTCAGGGTTCAGCTGCATTTGGACAGCAGGGCAGCCAGGACTCACTGTGTGGTTCGAGGCGGTGACAGGTGTGCGTGGAGGCCGAAAACAGAGAATCAATCCCTATTTGTACCAGCTCACCACACACCATGCCGAATCCTCAGCTACCCGAGGATGAGAGGTTTACGAAATGCCATCCGAGTTGCCCTTTCCTCTGAAGTTAAATACCTCCTCTCTTTCCCTTTTCTTATCCCTTATTTCTCATGTCTCCTCCTTAGTCCTTATCTGCAAACGGAAAAGTCATGTCTGTAATAGAGTTCTCTGCACGTCAAGAACGCCCCGGGAGAGAATCCCATTCTGCCTGGAATGTGAGGCCTCTTTCCTGACATTCACTTTGTCTTAGGACCCTTCATCCTCCTCTGACCCTCGAACTGGGAAGCAAATGGTGCATAACGTGCATCTGGCTGATCCAGGAGGCAAACGTCGTCCCGCAGACACCTGATTAGACGCGCCTGAGCCTCCTGACACAGAGGAAGGAACTTTGATTGCTGAGTAAGGAACCGCAATTTCAAAGCATCCCCTTCCAATCATAGCTTCCCCCCAATCAGCTTCTCTAGCCATTGCGTCACTCGTAGCCATAGCGACTCCCCAGCCCAGCCGCAGACACCCTGACAGGCCAGGTCCCAGGTACCCACTGCGGGAGGCCGCTGCCGCAATAGAGTAGCCCAGCGCTGAGGCCTGAGAGCCCCTGAAGCAAGAATGGAAAATAGAAAGGAAAAATGCTGACTGCGTCAATGTGACCCATTTCATTAGGTTGAACGAAAGCCTTCTGTGGATAGGCCAGGATCAGCTTTGCAATCTGGAATGACACCAGCGAGCTGCCGAATGATCCACAGGCCCGTGGGGGTGACATTGGGGTGCACTCCACGCCAAAGGGGGGGGGTGGCCTCTTCAGGAGGTGAACCGCGTGTTTTTGAGAAACATGAAAGCCACTGGGACATGTTTCTCTGTGTGGTAACTCCGAGCATTGAAAGAGATATGGCTCTCTAGATAGTTTAGCACTTAGCAGCACTCTGAGCCCAAATTAGACTTTTGGTTCAGCAATCCCCAAGGATATATTCAGCCTTAGTGAAGGCACAAAGCAAGTTCCGCTTCGGCAGGAGCCTGGGTTCACGTCGCCCCTCCAAATAACACCCCGAAGACCGCATCCATCTCACTCTGATTAAAATAGTAAAACAAGTGAAGATGAGCTGGTGGTGGTGACGGATGGTGATGGTTGTAACGGAGCTGTCATCTGCTATCTCCGTTTCAGAGATGGGCTTGAGATGACTCTACCAAAGTCCCATAGCCCCTTGGGGACAGAGCTGGGTTTGAACGTAGCCAGATGCAGCCTGGTCTTGGTCAACAAGCCACATTGAAGATGACAAGTGTGTGCTGAGTGTGTTGCCATGTGCCAGGCATGGTTGCACTGTTGGTGTGGAGAGGGTAACTAACATGGATTAGAAACTGTGCCAGCGTACATTGTTTTATCTCTTAAAATTTTTTTTTATTACAACATAGCAGGGCAAGATGGGGGACCTTAGGTCTCAGGAGCCCAGATGTGGGTGGTACATTTTCATGTCTAGTTTAATTGATGGTACCCCTTGCCTGCAGTATTATTTCCTCTGCCTTAGACCTAGCCTCTACCTCACTTTCACCATCTCTATTGGACTTTTATTTATTTTTTTTTATTTGTTTATTTTTTAAATATATTTTATTGATTTTTTACAGAGAGGAAGGGAGAGAGATAGAGAGTTAGAAACATCGATGAGAGAGAAACATCGATCAGCTGCCTCCTGCACATCTCCTACTGGGGATGTGCCTGCAACCCAGGTACATGCCCTTGACCGGAATCGAACCTGGGACCCTTCAGTTCACAGGCCGACACTCTATCCACTGAGCCAAACCGGTTTGGGCATCTATTGGACTTTTATTTTTTTTATTTTTTTTTTAAATATATTTTATTGATTTTTTACAGAGAGGAAGGGAGAGAGATAGAGAGTTAGAAACATCGATGAGAGAGAAACATCGATCAGCTGCCTCCTGCACATCTCCCACTGGGGATGTGCCCGCAACCCAGGTACATGCCCTTGACTGGAATCGAACCTGGGACCCTTCAGTCCGCAGGCCGACGCTCTATCCACTGAGCCAAACCGGTTTCGGCCATCTATTGGACTTTTAAAAACTATCCTAGAAAATGCCCACCCATCACTTCTTTGCATTCTGATCAGAGTGACCATGTGTACCAACCATCGGCAACTCAGTTCATTCTTAGAGCAAAATATTGGCTTTCCTATACCTCGATTGATATATGTGCTGTTTCATATCATTTGTAATCTCATATGCTATTAAAATAGCAAAGAGGTTATAGATAAGAATGCCTGATAGGTGCTTGAATCCCTCACCGTATTTAGTAGAAGATAGTAGTTTAGAAGTTGGTCTGGGGGACAAATGTTTGGGTTCGAATCCTGGCTGCATTGCTACCAGCTGTGTAGCTGTGGACACATTTTCTTTGTGACTCAATGTCATCATCTAAAAAAATGGGGGTAATTGTCCCCCATCATAGGAATGAATGAGGAAAATGCGTGTAAAATAGGGACTCTCTTGCCGGGCACCTAGCAAAGGCTCAATAAATATCAACTAGACTTGTCAATGTGTTACTGCTGCCACATGTGCGGGTGCTTAGTAAAAATTGGGGCATGTACAGATTTATTGCAGTTTAGGGTAAGGGCATTTACAAACGTTAGTGTCTCTGCCTATCTGGGTAGGAACGAAAGAGGATGGAAAGAGGATGGTCTTCATTGTCAATCTGGAGGGAGAGGGGTGGTGGTAAGAGCAAGCCATCTTTCCTTCTGCCCTGGGTTGCTAATGCCCCTGCCACAGCCATTCTGAAGCATTGCCCTGCACATGGCTCTATGCTGGACACGGCACAAAAAGACTAGTAGGGAGATAAAAACTTCGTTCCCTGGGATCTTACAAAATCAAGAACATTTTGATGGACATGTGACACAGTGGCAGGGGAAAAGTCCATTAACATAAAACACCTTTAAAATGGAAAGAAGCCTTCGACACTATTTTAATTGTCTAATTTTACAGATGGGAGGCCAAAGTTGACAGGCGTCAAACGACATGCCCACAGTCCCCAGGTTTGTGGGGGATGAGACGGGGATCCAGGTCTCCAGACCCCAGTGCTCCCTCTGCTCAGGGTCCCTGGGCCGCACACCTGCAGGGGCCACACCCATGCAAAACACAGGTAGATGGCGCTTCTGAGAAGTGGGCAATGCAGTACCATTTCCGTACTCTTCTCAATATAAACAGCAGACATACGTACTTTTGTGTTATGTAAAGAATATATACACTAAAGTTATAATGGGGTTGCAAGGAAATATAATAATTAGCTGTGGAGATCTGGAAGAAATGATTCAAAAATGTGTGTCGAGGCGTTGTGATGGCATGAATTTGTCCCAGTCACCAGGGACGATTCTGGGAGGGGTTTTTTTCCAGAATTTCTGTTCCCATCATGTAACGTGCTTCCCATAGGGAGGAATTAGAAATTTGAATCATTAACTGCTAAGGCCTTAGAGTTAGAAGGTCTCTCAAGAAGTCAGTACAGCCCTAGCCAGTTTGGCTCAGTGATAGAGCATCGGCCTGAGGACTGAAGGGTCCCAGGTTGTGGGCTTGATCCCCAGTACGGGGCATGCAGGAGGCAGCCTATCAATGGTTCTCTCTCATCATTGATGTTTCTCTCTCTCCCTTCCTCTCTGAAATCAATAAAAAAAAAATTTTAAAAACAAGTCAGTACACCCATTCGATTGTTTCTGTCTGATTTTTATTCTCCCCCCATCACCAAAGAGATGAATGTCTGCAACTGAGGACATTTTATAACCACACACACAGTCTATTCTCAGAAAGTCCTCCCGCATGTCTAACTTCAATCTCTCTTGCTGCAGTTTAAACCGCAGCACTGCTATTATTCCTTTCAGTGAATGCAGATGAACCGAGGCATGTCGAATAAACTCATCCCTTGTTCTCATTTGGAGAAGGTTTTTCTGTATTCAGACTGCAGTCCTTTTCAAATCTCAGAAGCCTTATTCCTTTACATGGTGTCATATACACATGGATGACTTTAGGAAATAAATTAAGTGAATGAAAAATAGGATAATACCGAACCAAGGGCGACGGGAGAAGAAAATAAACTGTTTTATTATTTTCAAAGCAACTAAGTAGAAGGTTGATTGGGAAAAGAGACGAGAGAGGGGGGAGAAAAAACACACACCCTGTCATTGAATGATATTTTTATCAGAGAAGAAAATAGGTACCAAGAAATGAGATTTGACTTCTCTTTGCAAGTTTCACTGAGCATGAAAATGTCCCTTTAAATTTTCCCGTAAGCCGTTGCTGGCTGTGGGATTTTTCCAGTGCAAAGGGAATCTGAGTTCAGGAGGCCAAAGAACGCCAGAAGGAAAGGGATTTTTTGATGCTGGGGGCTCTGAGACTGTCAGTTTAAAAAATGAAAGTAATATAGGAGGGCCAAAGTGGCATTTATCATTCCATCTCTCCAGGCTCCTGTCTCTTTAATCAGCTAGCCTGATTTGCCCAGTAAATGATTCCTGAGTGTGTGTGTGTGTGTGTGTGTGTGTGTGTGCCCGCGCGCGGGTGTTGTAGCTCTGTCAATCCTTGGATTAGAACCAATGATTGCAGCTTGTAGGAGGGCTGTCCAGGGCCAGATTGTACGATGTGTCTCGGTGCCAGAGTATGAGTAGAGATAATTACTGAGAAGTCACACTCTCTCACACCCTCGGCTGGCTTTCTTGTTGTGTCCTTCAGCAACACAGTGGATTTACATCTCCTTCCAGGAGCTGGAGAGCGACGCAATCTGTCAGGAAAGAGAGGAAGAAAAAACCGAACCTGACAAAAAAGAAGAAAAAGAAGAAGAAGAAGAAAAAAAAAGGCATGAAAACCATCCAGGCAAAAATGCACAATTCTATCTCTTGGGCAATCTTCACGGGGCTGGCTGCTCTGTTTCTCTTTCAAGGTAAGCGCTTGCTATTGATTTGCCTACAGTAGACCCGGGGATGGTACCGGAGTGCTTTATGCCATTCGCAGACTCCCCAGTCGGCTCTGCTGCGCGGTTTGCAGGTGGAGGAGAGAGCGTTTAAACAGCATGGCTGGGACTTCATCCTCCCTACCAGGCTGTGAGACTATTGATTCGATTCTGGCTGCTACTGGAATGGGGGGTGTATATGCATAAGTAAAAGGTGTCTGGCTCCTGTTTAGGTACGAGGCTGTGTGCTGCTCTCCCCGGCTTTATGTACATTCTTGCACACACACGCACACACGACAGAGCACACGCAGAAGCAGGGGCAGGCGGCGGGGGGGCGGGGGGGGTTTGACAGATTCCGAGGGCAGCAGGGTCGCTAATGTGTTGCTTATGTTACTGGGAAGAAATGACAAGAGGAAACTTTAAAATATCTGCCAGTAAACTTGCAAAGCTTCCGAAAGGAGGCGAGGAGAAGGCAGGCTAGAAATAATCAGGTAACTGCATCCTGCACGACTCTGGCCAGAGATCCAGCTTGAAGGGATGGATCAGTTTGCAGCCGCGGGGAACAACTGCATTAGTTTTGAATGTGTTTGGGGGTGTGTTTGTGGCGGAGGGGGGGTGGGGGAGGGGGAGAGACAAGGAGCAGCCGAGAAGCAGTGGGAACAGGCACACATTGCACGGGGCTCTGAAATTCGGAACAGCTTTCCTAAGTTGAAGGGAGAGAGGCAGTAAGAGGCGAATGCTAATTTTCTGTTTATTATTGGTCTGGAAGCCAAGCTAGGGGCTGCAGCTGAGGGCCGGGCTTGCTCCTGGGCCAAGTGCGTGCTCTGATCTTGACGGTGGTGCTGTGTTGGGTGCCTTTGGAATCGGCTTCAGTCCTGGGTCCATTTGCTGCACCGACTGGCCCCACACTCTGTCCCAGCTCTTCCGTTCCAGCAGCGGCCCTATCCGCTCACCTGCTTCTCCCACCCATCCTGCCCTTGGGCGGGGGGTGGTCTGACTTGCCTTTTTCATATTAAAGACAGCTGAACTCATAGGGATTGAGACGGGCAGAGAAACTTTCCCTGGGTGGTCCAGCTGGCAGAAGCTCTGACCTAGACAGCTGTGGTCCCAGAGGAAAGTTTGGTCCTTCAGGGTAGAGAAGGATGGGGAGTCCCACCCACCTCTGCTCTTCTCTTACTGCAATATGGGGTTCTCACGGTCTCCACTGAATCCCCACCTCTAGTCCTGACCCTTCTCTGAGGGTAGGCTTTGGGGACTGCTGCTGTCCCCTCGACATAGGTTTCAGGGGCTACCATGGGGACCCACGCGAGGTGGACAGAGGGACCAGGCTGGGGAGAATCGAATGTGCATATACACTTGGCTGGGGCTCAAGGAGGAAGGCAGGGGGCCTGGAGGGCTCTGAGTCAGATGGCAAGGAAGTCACAGTGGTGGGTCTTGCCGGGACAGCCTCGATGGCGCCTGCCGCTCCAGCCTCGGGACCTCTCTCCTCTCCCTTGGAGACGTCGGTGGGGGGAGAGTGAGGAGCTAACTTGGAGGCATCCTTGAATGACTCCTCTTATGTAACATGGAGCTGCGACAGCGTGTGTGTGAGTGTATGTGTGTGTGTGTGTGTGAGAGCTTCTGTGTGTGCAGGGGTATGTGTGCACCCGGCCTGTTCTGGGTGCAAGGACTCACCCAGTGAGATCAGAACCCCAGCCCTGGCTGTGGGGATGCAGTGATTTCAGGGCCAGGCTCTCCCAGGGAAATGGCTCCGGTGGTGCTAACCACAGAGATGAGGAAGGGAAGCGCCGGTCCGAGTCCTGGGTGACTTCCCACTTGTCCTGAGATCTGTGTCTTTTCTATCTGTAACATCAAACCCGAGACCACAGCCAAACTTCCACTGTCGTCAGCCCCACTGGCTGCATGCCAGGAGCCCCAGGGCCAAAACGGAATTTACATATAAATTAGCATACGTGATTATTTTTTCATCAGAAATAAATGCGGGGAAGCATAATATTTGCTCAGACTTTGAATCATCCGTGAATACATGAGTGAGAAGTGCTGGTGCCCCATTCCCCAGGGTGAAGTCTGGTTTTGTGATCTCGCTCCCATCTTGGGGTGGGGATGGAGGCGACAGGGGCGCTTCCGACCTCCTCGCAGGCTCCCAAATCCCGAATTTCCTAAGGAAAGTAATGGCCTTATCGGTGCTGCCCACCTCAGAGCCAGCGCTACACAGGCTTCAGTCTGTCATATAGAACCAGGCTGCCCACAGTTAAGGCAGAGGGACCCCCGAAGACCCCCACACCACATGCCAGTCGGACCAGCAAAGGTGGCGGCTGTTTTCTCGTTCAGGGATGGGAGCGGGAACCTGCCAGCTCTCTCTTATCAAACTTGCAGAATTACTGAGGCAGCCCAGGTCTTGGCTGCAATAATCCACCCCTATTGCATTGACCCAGTGGGACTAGTTAGAATGCAGCACACATTCCAAGGCAATTTTTTCTCCTCCTCTGTTTTTGTTTTAAGCTGGCTCTTTCTGGAGCTGCTACTTGGGGTGGTTTGCCTTCTGGAAAAGGTGTGTGCGGGCCAATGGCAGCTTATGGACCCCTGTCTGACCTGCGCCCACCCCTCCAACCAGCAAGCATGATCAACAGGGGAGGAGGCTTCTGAGGGAAGGAGGGGTGATTAGTGATGGCCAGGAGGGAGTGAGGGAGGAAGGGGTGATTAGCACCCTGGGGCTCTGGCCCTAGGGCAGCCTGGTTGATGCACCAGAGCTCCTCTCCCTGGGAACAGGAGGGGGACCCCGGATTGGGCGCTGTCCCTTGCAGCACACCGCCCACCTCCCGCCACCCAGAGGCTCTGAAAGAATGGCTGGTTGTACTGCAGCTTTTCTCTTTCTAGAAACCCAACCATTTCTCTTTCGAAGGATTGCTGCTCTTTTTAACACCTTCCGGCGAGCCTGGCTAGATTCCTGTCTTACCTTTCTCATTTTCCCTCATTTCCTCCCGTTCCACATCCGCTTCTCTGCCCACTTGAGCCATGCGCAGGGCAGAGATGGGAAGGGAGACGGGGCTGAATTCACACTCTCCTTCACTCAGCGCCCACGGCATGGAGTCCGCTCGGCTGGGCAGCCCGGCCAAGTTCCTGCCACTCACAGCCAACGTTCGGGTGCCAGCAGCAGCCTGCGCTGGGCAATGCTGCTGAGATGGGAGGGAAGCAGTTGAGACCATAACAATGTTGACTGGCAAAGTGAAAAATCAGTTTGGGATGATGGGATCCTGGCCTTTGTGTTGGTATTGTGAGCACTTGGGAGCATGGCCACAAATAAAGTGAAGAAATAAATTGTAACAAAGGCAGGGGGAGAGGGACAGAAGCTTACAGAGTGGATCCCAGCTGCTGTGCTCGGAGCTGCCCGGTCGGGGCAGGTTATAGGCAAGCTGACCCCAGCACAGAGAAGGCCATGCCCCTCCATCCTCCTCCTCAGGCGGCCGGTGAGCCTGGTCCAGGCTGCGGAGATGCCAGCAGGGAGCAGCAGGCCTGGCTGCACAGAGGCCATTCTTGGGATTGCAGCTCTGGTCACCAGGTGCAAAGCCGAGTCCTCGTGCTGGTCCTTCCTTTATGGCACTTTTATTTATTTTTAAATATGTTTTTATTGACTTTTAGAGAGAGAGAAATGAGAGGGAGAGAGATAGAAACAGCATTGAAAGAGGAACATGATCAATCGGCTGTCTCCTGCATACCCCCTACTGGGGATGGAGCCTGAAACCCGGGCATGTACCCGGACTGGGAATCGAGCCGGTGACCTCTTGGTTCCTGGGTTGACGCTCAACTGCTGAGCCACACCAGCTGGGCCTTTTTGGCACCTTTAAAGCCAAACAGAAGCGCAAAGTGTTAGCTTCCACTCCTAACCCTGACTTCTGTTGGTTCTCAGTAGGCCCCTCCAGCGGTGCCTGTATGTAGGCGTGCTGACCATGTCGTTGGGGGTCGTGGTTCCCTGCTTGCGGTGCTTGGCTCCAGGCTGTCCTCTAGCACTTCCCGGCGCCCTGTCCTCTGCGCACATGCAGTCGGCAGCCCTGAGACACGCTAGCCCCAGCTGATGGTCACGAGCGGGCTGCAGGAGCCACTGCTGGCTTCAGCCACAGTTTGCCCCTCGGGTGGAAATGAGCTCCCTTGACATCCTAAGAAGTGACAGCACTTCTAAACCAACACGGGGTGCGGGCACGTGGGGAAACACGTGCTGGGGAAGAGGCACACGGCTCTTGGCTGTCTGCTCGTGGTGACGACACTTTGGATGGGACTGTGTCCTCTGGGATTTGACTCCGTTCCAGGTTTTCCGTTCGGAGCTAAAGGCCTGCTCTCTAGCCCACCAACTAGAATGCTGGAAATGCCAAAACAAAACAAAAAACACATAGCTTTATATAACCTCTGCAGGCTCTTCAAGCAGTCCAATCCACACGCCGGCCAGATCCTAGGCCCAGGCCTGGAGCCCAGCTGGGGGGGGCGCACCTGGCACACCCGGAGCTCAGGAGCTCGCTATGTCTTCTTGTAGGGGAAACGTCGCCTCCCTGTGTGAGCCTGTCTCCCCACCCTGCCTGCCAAGGCTGGGGACCACGTCCCCCTGGGTGTTATCAGGGACTCATTAATGCCTGTAACACTCCAAACATGTGGTGCTAAGTGGAACTCCATGCTGAGACGGGTTGTATTTATGCCGTTTACTTCCTTTCTGCTCTGTTGGCTTGTTACATGTTTACTTTATGTCTATAGTCATTTGAAATTCAATAAAACAAATTAAAGAGAAAAAATGAAAACATGCAAAAATAAGGTAATCAAGGGCATGCAGGCTGGATGGGGCTGGGCTGGGCCATTGCAGCCGTCCTGACCTCGGGAGCGAGTGCCTCCCTGACCTTCCCTTTCATTAGAGAGCGGGCTGGGGAAGACCAGAGGGGCTTCGGAAGAAGCAGCAGGGAGCGTGCCTCCCATCCATTTGCAGAGGGAGACACCATGCTGGCAGGGTGAATGGCAGACAGGAGGAGCATGGGGAGGGCGGAGGATGGAGCTGGGAGTCGGAGAGGGAAGACAACCAGCTCTAAACTGGATTGGAAAAGAGAGGACTCTGTCCTTTGCTTTGACTATGATGTTGTTCAGTAACCCCTGAGAGCTTTCTGTTTTACTTGCTATGTTTTTATTTATGCAACCTTCTGGATTAAGCCTGCTCTTGTGATCACTGCTTAAACTTAAAAGAGCTTAAACTTAAAAGATAGATGTGTTGATCCACATCACCGTTCATTTGCCCTCCCCACTTCTCCCCCATTTCCTCTCCCCATTCCTCCCTCCCTCCCTCCCTCCCTCCCTCTCTCTGCCCTCTCTCCCCCCCTTTTCTTTCCTCCCATGCCCCCTCCGCCCCCCTGCCACTCCCCACACACACCTTTTTTCTTCTTTTCATTTTTCCTTCTCCTCTATGGGAAAAATAATTGATCAGCTGACAGATCTAGGTCAAGCTGGCAGGGGTTGCTCTGCTTCCCGCAGCTTGCCCAGGAGAAGGAGGGGACAGTCTGTCTTTCCAGTTCACAAGGAGCCCAGATGACAGGGTGCAGTAGGAGGGAGGGGAGACCAGCGAACCGGTGGGCAAGCTGAGCCATCCCCCAATAAGGGAGCTGGGGTCCTACTGGCGACAGAGTCCTCAGCCATTGGTTCTTCCCCACAGGAATTCTCCATGTCCAATTTGCCCTTGCCTCTCTCCTGCTTTTTGCTCACCTTCTATGCCAATCTTGTTCCAATTTTCCTCATTCTTTTTTTTTTTTTAACTTTCCCCTCCTTTGCTCTTCTGCTTTTCTCCTCCTTCCAAAGCCACAGCAGGTCACAGGCTCTCCCCCGTGTAAGTCATATTAGAGAAACGGCCTTTTGTTTGGTTGCAAGAAGAAACACAGCCGCCCTGCCAGAAAGCTCTGTAAGTCATTTGCAAACTGCAACACACACCAACAGAGATTCACATTTTCATGGCAGAGAAGAGAGTATTTCAAGAGAGACTGTCAAGCCTAAGAAATCAAATATTGGAAAACACATTCTTCAGCTTTGTTACGAAGGACACCTTAGGTAACGAAATTTGATTTTTTTTTCTTTCTTCTCTAAGAGTATCGCCTTTTACAATAATAGACCGATCAAAAGACGGGCTGGTTTTGCCTTCGCTTGCTCATTCAACCTCACTTTCTAGAGGTGCTTCATTTGTTTTGTCTTGGTTGTGCCACGAATTCTAACCCCCAGACTCTGTGTAAGTGTTCATTTGTTCATGGGTTCAATCACCCAGCAAGTGTTTATTGAGCAACTCCTATGTTCCATGTATTATTTTAGGTGCTGGGAATACCGCAGTGACTAGAACCAACTGAAGGATGAGACCAAAGACAGAGTACCTGCTCCCAGATTTGGCTTGACTTACCACCCTTTGTAATACATCTGGCAGCCCCACAGGAATGCCAGAAGCAGGGGAAGGCTCAGGGACCCAGCCTCTTGTTTTTTGTGCAAATGATAATGGGTGGCATGAAAGCAACTGCCCCTTGATCCGTGTTTGTAGGTCGGGAGCCGTGGGGGAGGATGCACGGCTCTAGCCCCACCTTAGTGAACAATAGGGTGTCTCCACCAAGAAGGGGCTCATGGATGTCAGATGCACCTTCCGTTAGTATGTGGATGGTGGAAGTTGGTTGGCTTTGTCACCATGGCCTCTTGTTCTTCAAGTTACTGGTTGATTCTTGGCACCATTGACACCCTGTCTGTTGGCCTGTCCACTTCCTTGTGACCTGCCTTCTGCACAGAACTAGAGGGCGAAGGATGCAAGAGGAGAACACATATGAGACTGGGCAAGGATTTGCCTCAGGTTGCTAGTCTGGATGAGGGAAATGAAGTTCAGGGAACTTCTCTGAGGGTTCATACTTTGGGGTTGATTTAAGATGACATCCTTTTGAGAACCTTTTTTTTTTAAACTACCCACTCATATAACTTAATTGAGAGTTCCTAGAATAATAAGCTCATCACTTATTTGTTCTCCTTTGGTGCTCTGCTGTGGTTGGGACATATGTCTTTCAATTCATCAACGTGTGTTTTCAGCTCTATGTACCCAAAGGGAACATGGCTTCTCTTATGCTCGCACTGGGCACTGTAGCCAACCCTGAATGGTTAGGACGATCGCTCACCTGACTGCCTCCACCTGCATTTCTGGAATGGTGGAGGTGATTGTTCTTAACTTTTCTCATGTAGAACAACCTTTCTCACGGGTCTGTGATTCTTCCCAGTGAAGCAGCCTAGAGTAATTCTCTATCTTTGACCCCATCTCAGAAGATGGTAAGTCTTGGGAGGTAGATACAAGGTGTATTTATAATACTTTCCTTCTCCAAGCCAGTGGTTCTTAAACGTGACGTACCATAGAGTCACCTGAAGAGCTTTATAAAAATGCCAATGTCTGGACTCCACTTCAGACCAGTTAAATCAGAATCTCCTCCTGATGGGGCCCCGCACTGATATTTGTAAGAACTCTCTAAGGGGTTCTAATCTGTGGCCAGGTTTGAAAACCGGACCTCGAAAGTCAACTGAAAATGTTCTCTGAGCTTGAGTAGGAACCGCAGTTGCCACGACTCTAAAATAAAGCAGGAGGTCTAAAAGATTTTCAAGTTTCATTTCAACTTCAGCATCTTGCAATCCTGCGAATAGCCTTTTTGAGTACAGTACTTGAAAGGTAGCGGTGCTACAAGAAAACATCCAGCAGCGGTTTCCGCTTGCAGGAAGCTAAGAATATAAACTTCCTCACAGATTGGCTACCGAAGTCAGAATGTGTGAGTGTGTGTGCACTACAAATGCTGCAGGCCGCATCCTGTAGACTATGTCCCGTATCCATACATTCATCTATATCTTTATATGGTCGGCATTCTTAGGATGGGCGAAAGGGTTAACTAGTCACTGCATTTCAGGTACCAGGAATCAGGAATGATACTGACTTTTAATTGATCAATCCTGTAATAGAGATTTCAGAGCCATTTGAACGTGGGTCAAGAATGAATGTGTTAGCCCGGCGGGTGTGCCTCAGTGGTTGAGCATCTACCTATGAACCAGGAGGTCTCGGTTAAATTCCCAGTCAGGGCACATGCCTGGGTGTTTGGGTCTTGATCCCCAGTAGGGGGCATGCGGGAGGCAGCCAATCAATGACTCTCCTTATCATTGATGTTTTTATCTCCCTCTCCCTTCCTCTCTGAAATCAATATATACGTATATACAGAAGGAATGTGTTAGAGCTGGATTTAGAGAGTGCTAAGCAAGCTCCATTCCTATGAAGATGGTCACTGCCTTCATTTCCCTCCCCAGGAATCAGTTATCCAGTCCAGAGTTCCCATTGCTCTCCTCATTCCCAGCAAAGCCTCAGGCCCAGAATCTCAGTGGTAATGGTGCAGCTAGTGTGTTAGGCAGGAGTCCTGCTGGCTCCACCTTCCAAGCCAGGTCCTTTCCTGCAGGGCATGCAGGCATGGACACTCCTCCATTTGGGTAGAGTCAGCAGGGCTAGGGGCACACGCGGAACGGAGCTACCGTGCAGATGTGTGCCCAGGGCCCTGGCTGGGTACCTCACAAAGTGTTCACACTGCTGTGTCAGCCAACCCCAGAGTCCTAACCAGCTCAAGCCCAGAGGAACTCTCAAGATGATTTATTCTAGTCCCTTTCTTTGAGCTCTGACACCTCAAAAATGCAGCCGCAGTGGTCCCCCAGCTTCCATCTCCGATAAGGGCAGACTTACATCACTCTAGATCAGTGGTTCTCAACCTTCCTAATGCCGCGACCCTTTAATACAGTTCCTCATGTTGTGGTGACCCCCCAATTTCATTGTCACAAATTGAACATAGTTAAAGCATAGTGATTAATCACAAAAACAATATGTAATTATATATGTGTTTTCCGATGGTCTTAGGCGACCCCTGTGTAAGGGTGGTTCGACCCCCAAAGGGGTCGCGACCCACAGGTTGAGAACCGCTGCTCTAGATAGTCTATTGTATCTGACCCTTCAGGAAGACAGGAAGCAAAGGGAAACAAAGGAGAATCTGTCTGGAAAGAAATTACAAAAGTGAGTGTAATCTTGCTGGGCTCAAATGCTGGCTCTGTCACTTCCTAGTTTGAAACCCTTAGCAATTTAATCAGCCTCTGTGTGATTCACTTACCTCTTTTATGAAATGGAGATAACTGGGATTTACTTTAAGGCTGTTATGAGGATTAAATAAGTTACTGCAGATAAAGTGCTTGGAACATTGCCTGGCACATAGTAAGCCCTCAATAAATATTACCTAATAGCGTTATGATTGCTACTACGAATCATTTTTCTTCAACACGACTTTTCCTCAAACATTTGAAAACACGACTCCCTCCCTCTCTCCCTCAAAGCTCCTCTTCACTAGGTTAAATATCCCAGGTTTTTCTCCCGTTTTCTCTAGAATCATCATAGAAAGGGTGCCGATTGCCCTTTTCTAGAGTTATTATGGGTACTCTGCTTCCTTCTTCAAGAATTCTTCTCCCCCTTGCTCTGAGCAGCCCGAAGTATTACAGAAGATGGCCTCTCCCAATTTTAAGTCAAAACAGGATCAAGTCTCAGCTCTCTGAAAAGGTGTGGGGAGACCCCAAGGTCTTGCCAACCTCTCTCCTAACCCCATGCTCTCCTGGTTCCATGGACTCCTGGGCATCCTCTGCCGCCCTCTCCTCAAGACACAGGCGCTCCCTGCTCCCTCTGCTGAGAGCTACCCTTGCCGGCCTGGCAAATACAGGAAATCAGTACAAAATGCCGGGTTCAGCATCCTTTTGAAGCCCCTTATCTCTTCTTTGATGACTTCCTTGCTCTTGTATTCACTTTATATTCACCACCCATTTGTGTAGTCACCTGCTGACACGTCTATCTCCCCTGCCAGACTGTGAGCTTCTGGAGGTCAGGAAGGTCAGGAATTGCGTTATTTATCTTTACATTCCTAGCACACCCAGCACAGTCCTTGGCACAATGTGGCAGTCGGTGTTTATTGGTGGAAAGAAAGAAGGGAGGGAGAGAAAGAGAGAAACCTGAGATTCCGTTAGGTTTCCAAGAGCCCTATAATGCTGCTCACGTACAGTGAACTGTTATTAATTCCACCCTTTCTGATCCTATACCTGTGCTGTTTTACTACGTACACAACAACCTGACTTCAGAACTTACCTTCTCTGAGATCACCTTATTAGAGTCCACTCCCATCTTCTTTCTGACAGGGTCGTTTTTGGACCCGGAACCTGTAATCCCATATATTAGTACCCCACCTGGCTATAATCAATAATAAGCCATATGTTCTAGGCGCCTAGGTAATGGTGGATGAGCTCAGTATTTCTGGCTAAACTTACCCAAGAAGAGAAAATAGTCACTCTAGTGGTCAACAGATCAGATGAGTAAGAACTTACATTGGCATCAGAGGGAGCAACAGGGGCAAGGGAAGGTTGGGTCTAAGTACAGAGGACAGTGGACTGGATGGATTTTTGTAGTTGGAGAAGATGGAGTGGTCAAGTTTTTCTTATCTGCTATTCAAATCGACTCTTTCTCCTTCTTCCACAAAACTTTCCACTAGGTCACCTGACTCTTCCCCTACAGTCAGAAGGAAACTTGGCCCAGGCTTAGCAAAGATTAATTGATAGCTATTTTTTCTCACTGCGATTGGTGATGCACAGACATACTAGTTGGAGAAACAATTTCGCTAATTCTGAAAACAAAGAATTAACTGTTTTATGTTTCTCCTTTTTCCTTAAAACTTCTTAATAGAAGGATCTAAACGCCTTCTCACCATTTTTTTTACTACTTTCTTGCACTTTGGAAAGCCAAATAAATTTAATCACCAAATCAAAAAGCTCTTTTTACAGACTCGTAGAGTTTTGAGATACCTTGGAATTTTCCCAGTCTTCCACCCAAGGCCACACACTTGCACCTGAATGTTGGTCACTAATTCCTGTTCAACAATTTCAGAGCCTTTCAGTGAGCAGGCACTACCGGGTGGTGGTCCCCATTTCTGGTTGTCAGAATTACCTGTGGAGACTGTGATAAGCAGATGCCTAGGTCCCGACTCACAAAATTTCTCAGTAACTAGGTCAGAATAACCACAGATGATTGTATCGCGCAGATACAGCTGAGAACAACGGTTGTTAGCACCCCTTTACATAGCCGATAAACTGTGAGGAAACGCTATTCTCACAGGCATTTATGATGCCTCCTCAATGCCAGTTCTATCCTCTTTCTTTATAAACAGTGCTATAAATGTGTTCAGGGCAGCAATGTGCCCATTCCAAATGACTGTCTCCTACATCCCCTCATGGCTGGGTATGGCCATGCAACGTAGTTCAGGTTAATAGAATGTAAGCGCACATTCACTGGGTGGGGTTTTGAGAATTGTAGTCAGGAAATCTGTGCTATTGGAAACCTACTCTTCCCCTCTCTTCTTGACTGAGAGACTGGCATACTCCCTGGAGTTCTAGGAGCTAACTTGCAAACAGGAGGACAAACAACACACTTCAAGAATGGCAAAGAAAAGGAAGCTTTTAGGGTGAACCAAATGGACTTGATAAATTAAAAATAGTAGAGTATAGCCTGGCCAAGTGGCTCAGTTGATTGGAGTGTTATCCTGTATCCTGTACACCAAAAAGGTTGTGGGTTCAATTCCCAGTCAGGGCACATACCTAGGTTGCTGATTCAATCCCCAGTCTGGGCACGTACAGAAGGCAACTGAGTGATGTTTCTCACACTGAGCTCTCTCTCTTGCTCTCTCTCTCTTTCACTCTCGCTTTCTTCTCTCTCTCCCCCTTCCTTCCTCTCTCTCTAAAAATCAATGAATATATCCTCAGGTGAGGATTAAAAAAATAGTTGAGTATTGATACTTTGATATGACTCAACAATAGAAGGACCTCAGGTTCAAGATGACATAGCAGTTGGAGCAGCTCTGGAATACATATTTCCATACTTATTATCACTTATGAAAAAAATCCCTATTTAATTAGGTTTCTATTACTTGCAGCTTAATATAATTCTAATAAGTCTACATGGAGCAAAAATTTGCCTCTTCCTAACTTCTACCAATTAGTGCAACTCAAAACACGAGTAATATTACGTGATCCACTTGCTAAGAGATGATTATCATGGACCCTATTTATTTTATCTTGACGTTCGTAGTTTCTTCTCCTGGATATCATAGGTACAACTTCTAGACCACTAATCATCCTGATCATTATCTTCTGAACAGGCTCCAGTTTAATAATGATCCACTAAAAGGCATTACCAGACAGACGCTTCCCGAAGCAGTCTGATGGGCAAAGTGGGGAGTGGACTATTACACACCATATTTTGGACTTTATAGTTTTATAGGTCTAGTCTATTATCTTTTTTTTTCAAGATATACCACACTATTGGCTCACATTGATGTTGTACTCATTCCTTTTGACAAAAATGCTTTTATACAAGACTTTTCCTATCCCTGCTTACAGTAAATTTTTTAAAAATTTTTTTAAGTGTTTGAACTTTCTCTGTACCTTGGGCCCATTATTTAAATCAATTGAAATTATTTTTGTATTCTGATGAGCTGTCACCATTAGCTTTGTGTCATCGCCAACTGATAAAGAAATATCATCCCCGCATCATCAAGGTGAATGATAAAAAAAAAGCAACATAATAGATCCAAGGGCATGGCCAAGCTCTTACTTGCACTTATATTTCATCCACTTCGAAATGATTTATTCAGACCGTACTGTATACTAACCATAAACAACAAGACATAGTTCTTATACTCAGTGAAGTCGACAATTTAATACAACATGGTAAGTGCTGGGGTAGAAACAAGTCATATTTGCTATGGCAGCTTCTAGAAGATTTTTCAGGTCAGGGAAATCTTCTAGAACAGCGGTTCTCAACCTGTGGGTCGAGACACCTTTGGGGGCGAATGACCCTTTCACAGGGGTCGGCCTAAGACCATCAGAAAGTACATATATAATTACATATTGTTTTTGTGATTAACCACTATGCTTTAATTATGTTCAATTTGTAACAATGAAATTGGGGGTCACCACAACATGAAGGAACTGTATTAAAGGGTTGCGGCATTAGGAAGGTTGAGAACCAGTGTTCTAGAAGGAAAAGATGTTAAAATCAAGACACAAAGGTGACTGGATTGAATCAGGAAGGAGGAAAAATTAGTGTTACAATGGAGGAAACTGCATAGTCCAACACCTTGGGGCAGGAGAGCATGGTAGGAATTTAGGAATCCAATACCCATTCTGGCTAGATTGGGTGCATTTGTGTGGTTTGGGGGTCTCAAAGGGAAGAGAAGAAGTTGTAGGTAAAAAGACAAGAGATGTAGGTAGAGGTGTAGGCAGAGGTTAGAACTTGAATGGCTTGCAGGTCTTATTAAAAATGTTATACTGGCCGAAACCGGTTTGGCTCAGTGGATAGAGCGTCGGCCTGTGGACTGAAAGGTTCCAGGTTTGATTCCAGTCAAGGGCATGTACCTGGGTTGCGGGCATATCCCCAGTAGGAGATGTGCAGGAGGCAGCTGATCGATGTTTCTCTCTCATCGATGTTTCTAACTCTCTGTCTCTCTCCCTTCCTCTCTGTAAAAAATCAATAAAATATATATTTAAAAAAAATGTTATACTGAAGAAAGGGAAATGTTTTAAAGGGTTGTAAGCCAGATAGTAATATGATCATATTTGCAGTTTTAATTGTCAGATAGCATGCTTTGGGTTAGTTAAAAATGTTAAAATCTCACTCTAGTTACAGTGTGGGAAATGAATGTAAAGAAGCCAAGAATAGAGGCAAGGAGCCTCCTGGAGGACATTGCAGCCAATCAGGCTTGAGGTAACCAGGTGAGAGCTGCAGAGATGAAGAGATATGGGAGTATTAGAGAGCTTGAGAGGTAAAGAGTATGACTTGGAGATGAGGAGGGAAGAGGGTAACAAGTGACAAAGGGAGATGAAAGAGGACTTCTAGTTCTCGGTAAATGGCACCCAGGTGTGTTTGAGAGAGATTGTGGTGAATGCGATCTGGGGCATTATGGATTTGAAGGTGACAGCTAGACAAGAAGCTCTTGCATATGAAGTTGGCTGGATGAGGTTGGATCTGGACCTGTGGAGGGATGTCTGAACTTGAACAAAGATGGTCTTCAACAGATACCGTTACTTACCCATGAAGGGACTAGAGAGTATATTAAGAGAAATGAGCGCAGGCCGCTAGTATTTAAAGATTGGAAAGAGACGAAAATTTGGAAAGACCATTGGCAAAAATCGGCTAAAAACATATGAGAAAAAGCAGGAGAGCATGATGCCATGCAGATCAAGGGCTTTGTCCGTGGAAGGCAGAAGCATTAGCAGCATCAAATGCTGCTGGGTGGCCCTAGCCTGTTTGGCTCAGTGGATAGAATGTCAGCCTGAGGACCAAAGGGTCCTGGGTTTGATTCTGAGTTGCAAGCTCCACTCTGCCTGGGCCAAGTCTTGGCTCATACCAGGTCTGGGCTCCTGCAGGAGGCAACCAATCGATGCATCTCTCTCACATCAATATTTCTCTCTGTCTTTCCCTCGCTCTTCCACTCTCTCTAAAAATCAATGGAAAAATATTCTCGGGTGAGGATTGAAAAACAAAAACAAAATGCTGCTGGGGGATCAAGTAAGATTATACTTAGCGACAAGACTATCTCTGCCCCCTTGGGAGAACAGTTTTGTGGGTGGAGTCATAGCATTGGGGGGAGGGGAGAGAGGAGGGTAGACGTAGGGTGGGGTAAGGATATAAAACATTTAGATAATTATTTCAATTTTTAATTTTTGTAAAGGGAGACAGTAGAAAGACAAAGGGGGGGGGGTTGCAGTTGGAGAGACTGTTGTTGCATTTTAGATAGGAAATAACTCTTTAAATGCTCCTGGGCGGCAGCTAATAAAGCAGAAGCATGACAGGAAGACATAGGACAGTGGTCCTCAACCTTCCTAATGCCACCACCCTTTAATACAGTTCCTCATGTTGTGGTGACCCCCAATTTCATTGTTACAAATTGAACATAATTAAAGCATAGTGATTAATCACAAAAACAATATGTAATTATCTATGTGTTTTCCAATGGTCTTAGGCAACCCCTGTGAAAGGGTGGTTCAACCCCCAAAGGGGTCGAGACCCACAGGTTGAGAACCGCTGACATAGGAGATGACTGGCCAAGGGAGGTTCCTCAGGCAATGTGAGAGCCTGAGGGGAGAGGAGGAGTCATGATTCTTGAGCACAGGTAGAAAATGACTCTGGAAGAGAAGTAGAAAGACCAAGACCAATTCCATTACTAGTTAAATAAGGAAGAAAGAACATCATTGAGAATATCCATTATGACTGGATTCAGCTGCAAATGACAAAAACTACACAACAAAAGAGGTTTAAATAAGATAGACAGTTATCTTTCTGGTTAAAATAATACTCTGCTTTGTTCATGGCCGATATGGTGGCCCCAGACCCTGGGACCCAGGTCTTTCTGTGGTTTGGGTCTGTTGTAGTGGCCTTGATTCTGTGGTCTAAGATGACAATATCTGTGTGCCAGGCAGGGGGATGCAAGAGGAGAGCAGGAAGAAGGGGCAGAATGCACAGGTGTCCTGTCTCCTAAGGAAGGTTCCTTCCTGAGAGCCCTCACGTGGCACTCTTACGTCACATCCCGTCTGCCAGAGCGGGGTCACATTGCCACATTTCAATGCCAGGGAAGGGGGAGGTGTTATCCACTTTGGCTGAGCACCTGCCCAGACAAATTTAGGGGCCTATCACCATGGAAGAAAGGGAGGATGAATATTAAGAGACCCCGTGAGGAGGATGGAGAAGGTCTGTCCATAGGCCCAGAGGACGCACATATGGTTAAGGTATCTACTTTGGGGCATCTAACCATTGGTTTTCAACATCTACAGACATTAAGGAAATGCAGATCAAAACCATAATGAGATACCACTTTACATCAATTAGGATGATTATTATTTTAAATATGTGTATATATCATATGTTGGCAAGAATGTGGGGAAAGTGAATTGGAACATTTGTACATTGCTTCTGGGAATGTAAGTGGTGTAACCACTGTGGGAAATAGTTTAGTGGTTTTGCAATAAGTAACACAAAGAATTACTAGATGATCCCATAATTACTAGTATACTTCTAGGTATATACCCTTAAAATTTGAAAGGAGACTCAACAGATATTTGTACACCAATGTTCCTAGCAACATTATTCACAATAGCCAAAAGGTAAAGCAACCCATGTATCCAATGAATGAACAAAATGTGGTCTATACATACAATCAAACATTAATCACCTTCATGAAATTCTGATACATGCTATAACATGATTGAATCTTGAAAACATTACGCTAAGTGAAATAAGTTAGACACAAAAGGCCAAATAGTGTATGCTTCCACTTATTTGGTGTCCCAAGAATAGGTAAATTCAAGAGACAGAATGTAGAGGACTTACCAGGGGCTGCGGGGAGCAAGAATGGGGAGTGATAATTTAATGGATGCAGAGTTTTTGCTTGGGATGATGAAAGTTGTAGAGATGGATAGTGATGATAGTTGCACAACAGTGTGGATGTGCTTAATGCCACTGCGTGGAATGCCAGTGTACAGTAACTGCTGCATTACCGACAGGAACTCCCCTGGGAGGCAGTAATCAGGCACATGGCAACAGGTTGTCTGTTTAATGAGAGATCAAGGGGATTTGCAGTTAATCCAAATATAACAGAGTTTTGGAGAGATGCTAAAATTGGTTAGATGGTAAATTAATGTATGTATATTACCGCAATAAAAAAAAATTAAAATTAAAAAGAGATAGAGACAATTAGCTGTCCTTGTTGTGGCATGGATTCAGGTAAAAGTTTAAGCTTGGTGGCAGGAAGTTGAAGGAGTTTGAATTTGATGGCTTTTGTTTTCCCTCTGAGCATAATTCAAGGAAGGTGTGTGTTTGCACACTTGTGTGTACAGGTTTATATGTGTGTCCACAACTCTATAGACTAGCTTTTCAGAAAGCAGGAAAGAACTGAAAAAGGTACTCGTATAAGGAGCAAAAGAGCTGACTCGTACATCAGAAAGTGTCCACGCAGCATTAATCACTTCTCTCCTCGTGGCATTCTTTTTTCTCTGGACTTTTAAGATACAATATGATCTACCCCTGCCTGATTTTTCCATCTCTTTTTCTGGTTCCGGCCCTACCATTTAGAGAAGATAGCAGGTCATGCCCTGAGCATGCTCAAAGCTCATCTCCAACTCCTTTCTTAAGTCAACTCCCAAAGGAATGACAAAGATAGTTTTACAGCTTACACAGGGTATTTATAGCAAATGTATTTGTTGATCCCTACAACAATCAGAATGTTCTTTTCTCAGCCCAGTTCTATGATTAACTCAAGCTTTTTGGATTTAGTGTTTCGGTTTTTTTTTCCCTCCCTGAAGCCTTCATTTTTTCTCATCTATAAAATGGGGTATTTAATCTTCCTTGGAATGTAGTTTCCTGTTTAATTGAATTATGTTTGTGAAACTGTGACTCGATATATATCGAAGCAGCAAAAGCCAACCATCCTGCATGGTATTGTGATCAGCGTGGATATTAGTGATGCACCTCCCCATTGGGGGCATCTTGGGCTCCTCCCCTCCCTCTCATCCTCCTGCTACACTCACTCACCAACTTGGTTCAGTTCTGCCTGTGAATGCTCCCCGGGGTCTGCTCCTCCTCTCCTGCCTTTGCCACGGTCTCATTTGAGGTTAAATCACTGCTTGCTGGATTAAGGCTGCCTCTTCATAGGTCTGCTACTGCCAGCTTCCATATTGCCAATCATTAATGATCTTGCTAAACAACCCCCACCTTTTGTCACCTTAGCCTTCTACTTAAAACCTTCACTAGTTTTCAGGATAAAGCCCGAGTTCCTTACCTCGGCACACAGAACGTCCTTCCCTCTCTTGCCCAGCCTCTCTCCTGCTCTGTCTCTCAGCATCCTCCTCATGTTGCCTCTCTAATCCTGGACACTGGCCCTGAACACGGACTCCAGCACTGATGCCCTCCACAGCACAGTGCCTTTGCACATGCTCTGTCTGCTGGTAACACCCTTCCCACGGGATCAGCACAGTGCAACACTGTACACACGTGTTTTCATGTTGAGGGGACGGCATAAATAAGGCCAGGCAAGAATAAAAAAGGCTAAGAAAGTAGACAAGTGTTTTGAGACCTACTCTAACTCCCCATCTCTCTACCCAGCCTTCATATGGATCCCTCCCAGCCATTTCCCTGTTTCATCTGCATTAGGGAGAGAGGAAGGGGTCTGTGCCACATAACGTGGTTAGAGTCGTGGCTGTCCAGGTGTGGCCACTGAACCAGAAAGCGTGGACTCTCCTGACATGCAGCTGCCTGCCTTTCAAGAAGCCCTTCAGGCGCTGGCCAGTGTGCTCAGTGGTTAGAGTGTCAGCCCCCTGAACCAAAGGGTCTTGGGTTCAATTCCCAGTTAAGGGCACGGACCTGGGTTGCAAGTTTGATCCCTGGCCTTGGTTGGGGCACCTGCAGAGGCAACCAATTGACGTGCCTCTCTCACATCAATGTTTCTCTCTCTCCCTCCCTCCCTCTCTTCCACACTCTTTCTAAGAAAAAAGGCAATGGGAAAAATTCCTCATGAGAAGATTAACAAAACAAAACAAAGCAAAACAAAAAGATGCCCTTCAGGTGATTGACACTACATTCTGAGAACCAGGACTTATACTAAAACCTTGTTTGTTATTTATCTTAAATTTAAACTTAACTGGGCCATTTTTGTTTTATTCTCTTTTTATCTGGAACCTGACTTTTGTTCATAATGTTAGGTCTCTAAGGGCAATAGTCTGATCAGAATCAGGTGTCTGAAAGGTAGAAGTAAGTTTGAATAGCTTTTTGTTTGTTTGTTTTAATTTTTTTTTTTTTACTCTTTCTTGGGGAAGTATATGATTTGGCAGGGCAGAAACTGAATGGCTGCTCTTTCTGGCTGATAGGATTATTTGTGAAATCTGCATTTGGAAGAGAGAGAGGAGATGGTGGTGGAAAGTGGCCCAATGCCAGAAAGTTCCTCCCCTCAGTTGAAATAACTGGCATGGAACAGACTGACATACCTGGATGTGGGATTGGGGGGTGAGAAGAATGTATGTGCTTACATGCAGAGCCCATGAACACTAGCAATAGGGTAGTAAAGACCTGGGGAGCAGTAGGTAGGAGCTGGGAGGAGGGGGTGGGGAAAAGAAGGGGATCATGAGAGATATCTGTAATACCATCAACAATAAAAAATATATTTAAAAAAATAAAGAATTAACTGAGCACCTACTATGGCCCAGACACTGAAAGTGCATGCCCGGTGAGAGAGATGTGGAGCAAGCTTCTTGGAGATGGAGTTCCTCCCTCGGGGCTCTGGCTCTGGGGTAGGGCTCTCATAGCCACCTCCTTCCCTGTCCTTGGTGACATGTTGCCCCCTCAGAGGGTGGGACTGTGGGGCAGCGACTAGAGAAGGAATGGCAGGCTTCTTAACAAAATGCAGCGGAGGGAGCGGCTTGGTGACAGGACATTTTGCTGGTGCCCAGAATACCTGCCCAGCCTCGGGAAGCAGCAGCCGGGCATCAGGAGACACACACACGTCAGGATTCCTCAGTGGCCTCCGTGTCAGGGTGTCTGCGAGCCGGTCCACTTCCCACTGTGCCTCCAGACCTGCAGCGAGCATGCCATCCACCAAGGCTTCCAGAGCCCCAGGAATCACTCCTAAAACTAGTCCCTTTCCCCCTCCCGACTCACATGTGTTTCTATAAATGACTGGAAAAGCAGTTTTCGGCTTATTTCTGAAGCTTAAAGGCGTCCCGAGAAGCCCTTTATTGAAAAATCAGAACCCGAAAAGCAACCTTGTAGACAATGAATTAGCAGCTCAACGCCTGCCTGCGTGGCATGCCAGGGTACAGTAACTGCTGCATTACAAACAGGAACTCCCCTGGGACGCAGTAATCAAACACGTGGCAACAGGTTGTCTGTTTCAACCCAGAGTGAGCGATCAAAGGAGATTTGCAGTTAATCCAGCTATAACAGAAGTATTGGCGCGAAGGCCAGGGAGGGAGGACTAGAATGGCGAGGGGGACCCAGGCTCTCTGACCTGGAGCTCCACGTGCAGCCCAGAGAACTTTTTGGAGCAGCAGCCAAGTTGATCCATCTGAGCAGGGGAGGCACCAACTATGCAGAGGGGAAACTGAGGCTTGGTTTCCCATGGATGCAAACCAGATTAACCACAGCACTCGCCTCACTGAGCCAGAATGTACAATTTGGCAGCGAATTAACTAACGTTTAGTGATTTGCTTCAAAATTCTGAGTCTGTACTGGTTGGAGGGGGGTAGGAGGTGGGGGGGTGAGGGCTGGTGGGGAAGCACTGGCTGTATCTGGAGGCGCTGGTCGGATGGTGGACTTTCAGGGGACAGTTCAGTTGTGTGTCAACCTCAGTGGTGAAAGTGTGCTCCCAAGACCAGCAGCATCCGCCTAACCTGGAACTTGTCAGAAATGTAGATGCTAAAGCCCCACCCCCAGAGCTACAGACTCCCAGCAACTCTAAAGTGAGGCAGGCAGTCTGAGTTTAAGAAGCCCTAGGCCGCAGTGGTCGGCAAACTGCGGCTTGCGAGCCACATGCGGCTCTTTGGCCCCCTGAGCGTGGCTCTTCCACAAAATACTGACTTCTGCGCATGGGCCACGAAGTTTCAATTGCACTGTACGTGAGCGCCCGCATGTGCTATTTTGTGGAATAGCCACACTCCAGGGGTCAAAGAGCCGCACGCCCGGCAAATAATAAAAATGTCGTATAGTAATAAAATATATATGATATTAGA
>NW_005871273.1:1183605-1193600 GCF_000147115.1 Myotis lucifugus | reverse complement strand
CCCGCTGCTGCTCAGGGCTATGTGGGCTTGAGTGTGAGCGCTACTAGTGGCCTGTTCCAGGTCCTGGAGCAGTTCTGTGCTGACCTGCCCTGTCCTGATCCCTGCAAGGGCCATGGGGCCGTGGGAAGGAAGTTCATGTTTATTAAACATGCACCAGTAGTCAGTGCCAGGCCCTGGTCAAAGTTTTACGTGTGATATTGTCGCCAATCCACAACCCCGTGAGCTAGGCCTCCTCGGTGTGATTGTATTGCTGGGATAAGTTTGGCCCAGGAAGGTCAACTTGCGAAGGTCGAGGTGTCTCCTGCGCCTGTACTCTTTTCAGGATCCCACACAGTGTCTCTGACACATGCGTCCCCTTGGCCCCAGAATGCCTTGCGTGCCACCTACACGAAGGTGGCAACTGCCAGTCTGGCAGGGCCCCAGCTCTTCTATACGTCGGTCGCTCCCCCGCCCACCGGCTCCTTCCTCATGTTAATTTCCCACCTGAGCACTGAGTACTTTATAAATAGCAAATCTGAAATGAATTTTCTCCCAGCGATCATTAGCTCCCCTGACATCCATTAAACATTCTCGCAAGCAGAGAGAAGTGACAAAAGGGATTGATTTTTACAGTATGCTTAATAGGGGAAAAGAAAGAAAGGTGTTGACAAGCTTTTTTTTTTTTTCTGCCCTGATATCAGGAGGAATTTGAAATCAGTCAAATGACTTTTATCTGAAAAAAGAAGGCTAGGACTGGGGGTGGGAGGAGAGAGGGTAGGGAGTGAGGAGCGGCTGCCCCAGCCCCCTGCTCAGCCCGATTCTATAGCTGACAGGTAAACATGAGGTTGGTTAGCTCGTGCCAGCCGCCAAGATGAATATGTCAGATTTAATGCTTCAAAATATATAGGGTCCCGGCCGGGGAGAGAGTGGGGGTGGGGAGGAAGCAAGCGGTATTAGGGGAGAGGGAAAATAGCCAATCTTCTGCTGAAACTGCTGGAAGAATAAATGCGTCGATGCAATCGGCGAAGTCAGAGAGTGGCATAGGAGGCACTGTAGCTGAAAATTTAACTTTGATTTCAATTTTCATATTTGTCAGCAATAATTAGATTCACAAAATGTTTTGCCACTATTCTAAAATACTAATAAGTAGAGGCCTTTGTAGTGTCGTTAATGGAATCTTTTTCTCCTAGTGGTCTAGAAAAATCCCATTAAAGGGAAAAGTCACTGTATATTACAGCGCTTCAACATCCATGGGCTCTGCGCCCAGGCCATGCCAGCCCAGAGACCGGAGCCCTCCAGTTACCCACAGAGCCCTGGCTGGGGAGGGGGCTGGGCTTCCGAGGCCTCAGCTGTCCATCACGTCTGCCCCGCACAGACCTCCCTGGGTCAAGGGGGAAGCCAGCCCGCCAGAGACAAAAGAAAAAGCAAATTCAGTCTAGCATCGCTGTGGAAGGATGAGCCTTTAGAAGGATCACCTTTGGAGCAGGTTGAAGAGAGGACAGGAGGAGAGAGGAGTCAGGTGGGTGCCTGGCCCTGGTGGGAAGACTGCCTCCTGCCCTGGGGTTGGAGATCCATCCCCTGTCCATCACCACACAGACCTCCTTCCAGATGGTTAGGCTAAAGCCCCACCCAGTGGTCGAACTGACCTGTGCCTTTCCTCTCAGTCCCCATTCGACTCTCGAAAAGCCAAATTCTCTGGTCCAAGGTCTCCCCCCAGCCAGTGGCTTTTCCCTGAGGTGCCTACAGCTCTCTGATATCCCAGGGAACTCCCTGCAGGCCAGTGTGCGGGGAGGGGCCCTGCCGCACTCACTTGGTTAAGTGCAGTTACCCGCACTCTCCAGAGGCCTGTGGGTAAGGCAGAGCCTGCAGCAGCCTTGCCTCCCTCTGCCCTACTTTCCTCTCCACCTGCAGCCAGGGATGCTCACGTGCTGGCCCACAACCACTCCGAGGGGCTGGCCCTGTCTCCGGGACCCGGGATTCCCTGAACTCTGCCTCGATTCCCTTAAGTTCCCTTCCCTGAGTTCTGAAAAGGAACCCAAGCCCTCAGTTATATGTTACCCACGCGCCCAGGAAGAAAGAAAGCCCAGTGGACCTGTGAGATTTCCTCATCTCCCCCCAAACACTCCCTTCATGTTAAATTGTGCCTTGCTGGCCTAGTTCAAGAGGGACCTGGAACCCACGAAGCCATAAGTGGGAAATGATGGAGGGCTCTGTGGATTAACCATTCGGGCCTCTAAAAGACAATTTGCAGAAGCCACTCAGAGCAAAGGGGGAGGGTGCATCTGTCCCATTAATGCAGGTCAACTCCCTCCCTCCCCACCCTGACCTCCCTCAGGCATCCTGCCTTCTGGGCCTCCCCGCTGCCTACCACTCAGAGGGCACTGAGGGAGCCTGTGTTCCTTCCCCAAAGCTCAGGCCTTCCCTGGGCCAGGCCTCCCTCTCCACCCGCCTCCCTTCCCGCTCTCGCCACCAACCAGCATTTCCCTGCCGCTTGGCTTTTCCCCAGGGGCAAGCCGGCAAGTGCCAGATCTGATCCCAGGGCAGCCCTTCAGGATGAAAGGAGGAGGGGACATTAAATCCACCAGTGATACGCCTGGCAATTGGAAGAAGCTTTTGTTGTGTCATTTCCTACCTCCTTCAGCCTATTAAACAAACAAAAGTGCTTGTGGAATGAGAAATGTAAATGGCCAATGCAAGCCGATTAATCCTGGATGTACAATTCCATTAATAAGACCTCTTTTTAATAGGCGGCTCCGGCAGCAGTGGCGGCAGGCAGGCCAGGAATTGATGTATTCTCTGTAATTGTATTGCAACTAATAGGATATGAAGAAAACTGTACCAGAGAAGCAGGACTTTCAACACCATTTTCCAATCAGCTAAAATAATGACCTGCACAAGAAAGCCTTGCCTTGAAAAATAACGACACACAAAAAATATAACATCATCCGGGACTATCCATTATCCCAAATCCTACTTTGGGGATTCTTTTTCTCATATCTTCTCTCTGATCTCTCTCTCTCTCTCTCTCTCTCTCTCTCTCTCTCTCTCTCTCCTTCCCTTTTCTGGCCTACCTTCTTTTTAAAAAATATATTTTATTGATTTTTTACAGAGAAGAAGGGAGAGGGATAGAGAGTTAGAAACATCGATGAGAGAGAAATATCGACCAGCTGCCTCCTGCACACCCCCTACTGGGGATGTGCCCGCAACCAAGGTACATGCCCTTGACCGTACTTGAACCTGGGACCCTTCAGTCGGCAGGCCGATGCTCTATCCACTGAGCCAAAGTGGTCAGGGCTGGCCTACCCTCTTTTTTCTCTTCTCCACCACAGCTAATACCCAAAACCCAAAGGAGTCTTGTTGCCTGTCAGGGAGATCAGCCCCGCCCTGCCCAGCCATCACCTGACACAGCTCTCACAGGTCCCCATTACTTTGCAGGCTTCTTTGGAGGGGAAGGGGAGAGGGAGAGAGGTCCGGTGCTTAGAAGGGACCCAGTGTTGGCTCTTAAACTAGGTAGCTGGGTGACTTTGGGCCAGTCTCTTCCCCTCTTTGGGTTCCCTTCCAGCTCCGAGATGCAGTGAGTCTGAGTGGGGTTTCAAAGAGCAGGTTAGGAGCAAAGCTGCTATCACAGCATCTCAGAGCCAAAGAAGGGCTTCTGCATGAAGGAGGCGACCATTACCTGACCACCCACCTGCCACAGGCTCTGCGGAGCCCAGGTGTGTCAAATGAGGCCTGCTGTGCACCCTGAGCCATGTTCACTCCTTTATTCACTCCCTCATTCTACCGACATTGACAGGGGACTGTGCTGGGCCAGGCACTGCTGCCGGTTCTGGTGATGCCCAGATCTACCCATCCTTGCCCTCATGCTGCTTGCAGTCTATGGAGTCATCGCACTGTCTGCTGAGCCCTCACTGTATGTTATATCCGACCTGGGATGGTTGAGTCTGTGCCAGCACAGAACCCAAGACTCTTCTGCTGCTGTGGACTTTCCCATGGGCCTGCTCGGGGGCCAGGGCCCCAGCCCCCTCCTCTCACGATCCCTGCCCACCTCTCCTGGTCGCCAGGTCACTGTCCTGCCCATTTGTATGCGGACTTTGACCCTTCCTTGGTCGCAGGCTGGAGAGTAAATATAAAAAGGAAAGGCAAAGCACATTTTCCTTGAAATCCCCAAGGAAACGGATGTGATTGCTGTACAGAAATGGTTCCAATAAGGGCAGAAAGGAATATTGCTTTTATAGCTTTTGGGACATAAAACATTTAGAAAATGTGATTGACTGGCAGGGTCTAATTTATCATTTATCTCATTCCCTCTGCTCTCTCCCTCTTCCTCCCCCCCTCCCCACCACAGGCAGGCCTGGAGCTCCCGGGCCAACTTTTCTCCCTTTCCTTTCTCTTTCTCTCCCAGAGACTTGGGTTTATCCTCATTGTGTGAAGCAGGAGAACTCCTGTGGCTATTTATAATTAATGCTCAGAAACCTGCCAATCCATTTAATGACACAGGCAGGTCATGGCCCCCTTATAGCTCTCCATTAATCATCATTAGAACAGCTCTGAGTTTTTACATTCTTTTTAAATGTTAATTCACCTCTGGAATGCTCCTTTTAGTTAGAACTGTAAAGAGGCAAGTGGCTGGTCCCTCCACGCTGCCCGCCAGGGGCCAGGCCTGCTGGAGTTGATAAAGCTGCCTCCTTTCCTGTGTTCCTTTGTTCTCCACCTCTATCCCCTCTTCCACATGTCAACCCCTCAGTTCTTTGCTTGCCTATACTTATCTTTTTTTTAAAAAAAATATTTTTTTATTGATTTCAGAGAGGAAGGATGAGGGAGAGAGAGAGAGATAGAAACATCAATGATGAGAGAGAATCATTGATTGGCTGCCTCCTGCACGCCCCACACTGGGGACTGAGCCCGCAACTCGGGCATGTGCCCTTGACCAGAATCAAACCTGAGATCCTTCAGTCCACAGGCTGATGCTCTATCCACTGAGCCAACCCAGCTAGGGTGCCTATACTTATCTTAAAAAAAAAAAAAGCCCAGTGGTTTAAAGTTCCAGGCCAATAAAACACTGACATCTTTGGACTCCCAGGGCCCAGGCAACACTGGTGAGGAGTTACTGACCCAGTGCTGTGTGTGGCATGGGACATGGTTTTGTAGTTCCTAAAGGTGATGGAACTACATGTAGTTCCAGAGGTACATGGAGTTCCAGAGGTACATGGAGCAGAGAACTGTCCCTGTGATTTTGCCAACACTCAAGAATACGCTCCAAAGAAGCAGGCCAAGCGTCATCATGCAAAGGCTTCTCCTCCTTCCTGACCAGAGAGCTCGCCCTTGCCTCATTTTTTTTGCCATTAATGACTGTGAGTCTTTGGGCAAAACATTGAACCTCCCTCCTCATCTACAAAATGGGTCCCTATCTGTCCTGCATAACTGATACCTTTAAATCTGCAAAGATTAAATAGAGCTGAAACTTTAAAAACTGATATATTGATGAAGGTGTCAGTATGAGTAGCGGGTCTTGCCCTTATCTGCCACTCCACATGTACATCTCAACCTCCTGCTCCAGTAGTATCCTGTCATCAGTCATACGCATGTGTGTATGCGTTCAAACCTCCCTTTCTGCTGCATTTATATCATACTTCTCAAAGCAGAAAAATATATTTTGAATCATCAAAATATATGTTATAGTGCCTAGCCGGTGTGGCTCAGTGGTTGGGCATCGATCTATGAACCAGGAGGTCACGGTCCAATTCCCAGTCAGGGCATATGCCCGGGTTGTGGGCTCAATCCCCAGTGTGAGGCGTGCAGGAGGCAGCTGATCAATGATTCTCTCTCATCATTGATGTTTCTATTTCCCTCTCTTTTCCTCTCTGAAATCAATAAAAAGATATTTAAAAAAATATGTGCAGTAGCAAAAATGTTAAATTGGAAATGGAGGAACTAAATGTGACTATCAGCTCTGTGGCTTAACTGTGCAACTCTGAGCAACTTACTTCGTCTTTCTGAGCCTCATTTCTCTTATTTCGGGACTTCATAGTTTTAAGGCTCTTTATCTAGTAAATCCCGTGCTTGTATTGTTTTCCCTGTGAGTCAGCCTGAAGAACCATGGCAGTGATTCAGGCCCAACAGGGACAAATCGGTCCCTTTGCCCATCTGAGCATTAGATGCTTCTTGTCTTGTCAAGCAAGATGCCCCAGAGTTTGGAACTCTAACAAAAGCCAACACAAATAGCCGGGGAAATAGAAAGTATATACTTAATTCATCTTTGCCTCACTGTCTCTTTCTCTGGCCACCAGCTATCTTTCTGCTAAGCATTCAGAACTTGAACTAATTTTCCAGCTTCCTCAGATCTACATATTAAGCTGAGATGACCCCTCAGGGTCTACCAGGTACCAGACACCTCCTAGATTACACTGTGTGATCAATACTCCTCCAAAGCAGGTTAACTTCATTTCATGTAGGAATAAACTGAGGCGCAGAGACCATGTGCCCAGGCCAGGCTGTGTGTGGTTGGTACGTTACAGGTTCACAGGTCAAACCCAGAGCTGTTGAATTTAAGTTCAGATTTTTGTTTTGTATCATTTGATCATATTTTGCCTGTTCCTTCATCTTTTTTGGGGTGAGGATGAGGTGATACTTGGATAAAATAAAGATATGCTTTGCAGCTGCCCCTGTTCTGGCAGGAAGTGCACTAGTGACCTATGGTTTGGGCTCATAACCTGCTTCCTGCGCTGGCTCCTCACCGCGCTTCCATTCACATTGGCATGACGGTGTATAAATAAGCTTCCCTGGGTTTTCAACAGGGAAGCCCAGCCGCCACCCTTGTCATTTCCAGGCGCCTACCTGTGTGGTCCCAGGCCCGCTTCCTGCAGGTACAGTCCTGCCACGCTTCCCGGGGCCCTGGGAAGCATCACCGACACCAAAGCAGACACCAGTCCCCACGCGGGGCTGGGCCATCTATCCTGCTGTCGCTGGAGAATGCAGCAAGACCCGCTGACAATTATGTCAGCACAAAGGGCAGAGAGCATGCACGGCCAAAAGCGGTGCAAGGTCCACTCTTCCAAAGGTTGCGTCAAGAATATTTCCGCCCCAAAGAGCCCGACAGCAAGCAGAATGTGTGTCATCGCCTCTTTTTCATTTCACGACTTTGTTTTATTAATGGATTTGTGTTGGTGTCTGCTCGGTACAAGTTAATAATAATAAGACCTTCTAATCGTGCGATGCTGCACACATTTGAAAGGGCTTTCAGGAGCCTATTATCTCTTTAAATCTTCTTGACTGCAGTTGGATTTTAGAACTGAAAGGGCCTGAGAACACAGTTAACCCGATTCTCTCAGTTGATTATTATTGATATATTTTGTTTAGTGTGAGTAATATATTCTTATTAAGCATAATTTGGAAACTGTACAAAAGTAGTTCTAAAAAGATTTAAAGTCACTCATGCACAGTCGCGTTTAATGTATTTCTTTCCATCCTTTTCTTATTCTTTGCCATGGTTTTTATTATATAGTTATAATCATATCATTTATATCTCATTTTTTTTCTTTTAAGAATAGATCAGAAGCAATTTTCCATGTCGTTACATAGTATTAGTGAACATAAGTTTAATTGGTTTCATTACATTACATCAAGTAGATGTACAATACCATTACGGAATGTTTGGACACTTATGTTGTTGTAATTTTTGGCTGTTATAAATAATGTTTCAGTGAACATCTCTATGGATATAGTCTTATTCCAGCCTTATGATCGTTTCCTTAGGCCAGATTACTAGTAATCCTATTATCATCGATTCTCTTATTGAACTCAGGGAAACTGAGGCATGGAGAAATGAAGTAACTCCAGGCCCCATGGTGGATAGAAGAGGAGTACTCAGACCAGAAGTCAGGTCTTTTGTCTCTTGGTTTCATGATTTCTTCCATTATATGGCAGTCTTCGAATTTCTCATTAGAAAGACTTGAAAAATGTCTTGAGTATCTGTATAAAAGTAATCCAATGATTGAAAAAACACAATGAAAACTATAAATTCAGTAGCATTTCTAAATACTGTGAATGAAAGTACTAGGTGTACCAGTTAATATGGATATTCTTTAATAGATGGAGTTACACATGTGTTGATATATATGCGATTTGATATGTATGCTATTTTGTTGAATTGCTCCTTCAGATGACCACTTGTTCCGATCTATGGCACACGCACTTTCTGAGCAGCACTTCAAAACGTACAAAGAAGTGGAAAATTGGGTCTCTGAATGGTCTGCCTCAAAACAAGAAAAGTTCTATTGGGATGGTATCCACAAATTACCTGAAAGATGGGGGAAATGTATAGCTAGTGATGGACATGACTTTGAATAAAACACTTTTGATGTTTCTCTTGAAATTATCAGGTTTTCTTTGATTACAAAATCCAAATTATTATGGTTAATAATGAGGATTAACTATTAACCCCTTAAAAATGCAGATTAATTATTAACTGGTTAATAGTGTGGATTAACTATTACCTGGTTAATAATGTGGATTTTGTAATCCAAAGAAAACATGATAATTTCAAGAGAAACATTCAAAGTAATGGCCATCAAAGTCTTGGCAGAAGTCACCTTGCTCCTGTGGGATAGTGTGCCCTGAGAGCTGAGCGTCACCCTAAGATGGTTTCTGGATACAGTGCCAACTTTGGAAAGACAGCTGGCAGAAACTGGATCTTCAATGATTTATATGGATGGGAACATTTGGCTTCCCAGAGCCCTAAGCATAGATTATATTCCAAAAATAATGCTATGGATGCAACACCATGAAAATTGCATGTCATAATATAACTGCAATAATAACATATTGGATCTACATTTGGAAATTATTGTGATTATTGTGATTGTTGGTACCGAACTTAATTCCATACACAGAGCATCACTAGTATTCAGCATCCTGTACTGAGTTATTCAGAAGAAAATGATCAATAGAGACAATTTCTTCTCTCTATGAAGAGAGGTAACTAGGTGAGAGAGAAAACAGAACCAAATGTTAGAGGATCCTGCTTGCCTAGAGGCCCAATGGAGTTTGGTGAATGAGATTCCTTGGGGAAGGTTAAAGATATGAGAAACTAAGAAAAAAACAAGACACAAAAACCCATAGAAGATGGAGGCCTGTTAATTGAGTCATAAAACACACACACGCCAACACATGGGTGGAGTCAATCCAGACACAAGTGCAGGCCACGGGGGATGGAAAGATACCCAGACACAACGAAACACTGAACATAAACCTGAAAATAATGCTAGTATCTACAAAGCAATTATTAAAACAAAGCAGATAGTCCAGGGTAAAACCATAGACACAGTGGGATGCCCTGTGGTCATATCGGTTCTATTGAACCTTTATTAGAACCCTTATTAAACATCAGTGGCTCCTGTCGTCCCCCAGAGGAGCTCAATGGAAATGATCAAAGGGCCACAGCATAGGGCCTGTCAGGACCGTGACAGGGAATAGCATTGTTCGGCAGAAAGAAATCTAAGGGGTAACTAATACAAATTCGCAATGGAAATAAAGAATACTCCGTGTGGTTGACTGGCAGCTGCTCTTCACTGGGGACGAAAAGAAGGTCAAACCCCAACTCAACTGCTGTGGGGGAAGCTTAGATGGCATAGAAAGGAAACTCCCACCCATCAGTTACACTTCCGTGTTCTGAGATCCTCAGGCCTCCTTGACTGTGATCCTCTGAGAGGAGACGTTGCTTGCTGAAACTCACCTCCTTTCTCCAGAGGTTGTTTCTTATTCCTCCAGTCTACCCCTTGTCCCAAAGGTAACAGCACATTACCTAAATCCTGCCTCCCCCCCTCCCGCCCCCCGCCGCCCTCCCAATTTTTCACTCATATCCTATTTGTACATTACTTCTTACTATAGATGCTTTGGACCTTCTTTGTAAGCATCCTCAACTCCCTGGTTCTCTTTCCTTCTGTTGCATTTCCCTGGAAAATCCTCAGCTGGGTCGTTCGGACCCATGGGCTTTCTCTGATTTTGGACTTTGCTGGACA
>NW_005871273.1:1112489-1183397 GCF_000147115.1 Myotis lucifugus | reverse complement strand
GTCATATTTCATTGAGGAAAGAGAAGCAGTTAGGAACTAACTCATCTTCCAGATACCAAATCTTCTAATATACCTGCCTTTCATAACAGATGTAGTCGCCCTCTGCATTTTAGAGTTCCACTTCTCAGTGTATGCTCTGGGGTTCCTTCCCCTCCTCCCTGGAGAATCTCAATCCTGCAATTATCTTCCTCTTTCTTCTACATCATTACCTCTTTCCTCTCCACTGGACCACTTTCATCTGCACACGCACCTGCTCGAGTATGTCTTTAAAACAGCAACTATCACGTCAACCACTTCTCTTGACCTCATCTCCTCCTTCAGCTGCAGACATATCTTTCTGCTCCCCTTCCCTGTAAAGCTTCTCAGAAGAAGGATCTTATTTACCATCTTCACTTTTTCTCCTCTCTTTCACTCTTCAACTCTCCTGCCTGGCACAGGGCTCCCTCAACGCTGTTCTCATCAAGTCATCAACAGTGTTTATATTGTTGACCAAATACAGTGGTCAATTTCCAATCTTTAATCTTCCTCTCAGCTGCACTTGACATAGTTGACCCTTTCTTCCTCCTCAAGAATTTCCCTCTTGGCTTCCCCGGCATCAGACTCTCCCGGTTTTCATCCAACCTCATTAAGCACTTATTTGCTGTCTCTCTTGTGGACTTGTCTCCTCTCCCTGATCGCTATCTGCTGGCTGCCAAGAGCTTTGTCCTGGGGCCTTTTCTCTGTCCACTTTTCTAGGAGATCTCACCTAGGACTATGGTTTCTATACTGGTGACTTTTAAATTGTATCTCCAGCCCAGACCTTGCCTGTGAACCCTAGATATACAAAGATGTCTCAAACTCAATATGTCACTTCATTCATTCAATGACCCCTATTTTCTCACATTCTTGGGATGCATCTCACCTTCAATCGCATCTTATAATCTCCGCGTGCCGAGTGGAGTTGTTTAGCTGCCATTGCCTGCACATGCACAAACTTGGTCACATTTTATTCACTTCCTGAATGATAGGCATCGTTGGTATGGCATGTGTTAGTTTTAATTGCCATGAAAAGTTTCTTAAGAAATGATTCTTTCAACCACACAATGATTCAGCATTCAAAGAAAAGTGATCATGTACATGGAAATGTATGGAAACAGAACTGCAGGGTGTAAATTTGATAGTAGGGAAGTCCTATTTGTCTGTGGGAGAATGACCACAGTAACCAAGTGCCATGTAAACCCGAAGGCAGAAAGGATGCCCACAGCTGACAATTTTGTTGTTGAGACACATAACAAAGGTTGCCTCTCACACTTCAACCCACGGCAGAGGAAATTGCCAAGTCCTTTGTAATAGAAAAAGACTTCAAATCTACCGAGGCTGGTATGACCAGTTAAAAAAAGGTTTTCTTATTGTTGTTTTCCTTTTTCAGTAGTAATCAAGCTGTGTGTCTTAGAATAGATCCCAGCTGCCATTTGATGTCCAAAATGGAACTCATTATTCCGCCGCTTGCAGCCCACAGCGATACTGTTCTTCCCTTGGTCTTCTCTAACTCTCTTAATGGCAGCCTTCTACACATATAGAAAACCCAAGAGTTATCCCTGTCCCTCCCTTTTCTTTACCCCTAACATCAAATCTGTCAGCATTTCTTATTAGTTACATTCAACCTGTAAAATAAATCTCCAATCCATTTTCACTTGCCTTCCCTAGATGCATTCATTCAAGTGACCATGCCATCTTGCCTGGATCATTGCAGTAGTCAATTTGGCTGCTTCCACACTTTTCACCCATCCTTTACCTCATGACTCCTGTAATCCATTCTCAAAACAGCAGTCTGTACAATACTTTCCAGCATAAATAAAACTCTGTCACTCTCCCTTTATACTTAGAACAAAACCCACACTCTCCCCACAGCCCTCAGGGCTCTGATGTCTTGCTCCTTCCTGCCTCTTAGAGGTCCTCACACATCACCAGCTTCCTCAATGGTTTTGCCCCAGCAACTCTGTCCATCCTTCCGCTTCTCGAACTTGCCACGTTTGGTCTTACTTCAGGGATTTTTGTGAGGTTTCCTGCCTGGATTTTTTGACCTTCCCATGGAGGCCCATTTTCTATAACTCAGATCTCAGGGAGGCCTCTCACGCAGCCTGCTTCAGTGTGCCCAGTGCTCCCTCCCACATCTCTGGGACTACTTCCTGTGGAGTACCGGCTATGTTCTGAACTCTCGGTAATTTGTTTTCTCATATATTACTTATTTCCTCCAATTGTCAGAGCCAGACAATTCCCTTCCCCCTTGCGCTAGCATCTTGGTTGGAGGAAATAAGTAATATACAAGAAGACAAATGAACAAGGTAGTTTCAGGAAGTGGCCGGTGCTTCGCAGGAAGTTGTATTGCTCAAAAAAATTAGAATTAATGAAAGAACAGATATGCCCCCCTTTTCCTAGAAAGCAGTGCCTCTGACTATAAGAAAAATGCCATCCTTCCAAGACATCCTAGCTAATAAAGAGGAAATATTCTAATTGACTGCCCCACCCTCAAAGATGGAGGCGCCCACAGCCAATAAGGAGGAAATATGCTAATTAGCTGTCATGCCCTCAAAAATGGCAGTGCCCACAGCCACAAGATGATGGCGCCCAGTCCCCTCAGCCCCGCAGGGGTGGTAGGCGTGCAGTCTCCTCAGCCCCCCAGTCTCCCAGGGCCGATCCAAGATGCAAGCAAGCCTTGGATGGTGGCTGCACAGCCGCCCAGGGCCGCCTGAGGCTCAGGTAACCAGGGCTGGCCGAGGAGCTGCTGGCAGTGGCAGCAGCAGAGGTGTGATGGGGGAGTCACCTTCCCCTGATCGCCGGGTCACCTCCCACCCCTGAGGGCTCCCAGACTGTGAGAGGGGGCAGGCCATGCTGAGGGACCCCCACTCCAGTGCATGAATTTTCATGCACTGGGCCTCTAGTTAAATATAACTCCCTCTAGTAATCAATTTGCTCAATCTCCATTACTCTCTACTTACTTGTATAGTGGTCATACAGAAATCCCTCTCTCTCTGGGATGTTGCAAGAATTAAATAATTTATGCAAACAAATGTTTTTGCCAAATGGGTAATCTCTTATATAAAAGGCCTGTGGCCATCACGCCGGGAATGCCACCATGACCAAATGAGCAGCAGCTCTCTCAGCGGGTGGGGTGGGGCGGGGCGGGGCGGGGCGGGGCAGGGCAGGGCAGGGCGGGGCGCAAGCTCCTAGTGGCTGAGAGCTATGCATGGCAGAGGGCAGGGAAGCGAGCTATGAGCAGTGATGAATGGGGTGGACTTCTGAGGCAAGCGAGCCACTCGCGCTGGGCCTCTACTGTTGTTATATGACTCACTGAGAATCAGATAAAGGTCTTTCCCATGCCCCGAGCGCACACCCGAGCCCAGGAAATGCCCAGATGCTCAGTGACCCCCCGAGCCACCTGCCCCCATGCAAACATTTTTACCTCGGTCCCCACTGAGTCTGTTTTTAAGTTGTTTACAACCATTTGGCAAGTTAAGCTGGCTTTTCACAGTTAATGAGATAGGATGACATTGTGTGTTGCAAATTGGAGACCCCAGTCTGTCCCTAGTGCAGGCGCTGGCACACCCCTGAGAGCCACGGCAGTCCTGGTTTGTGTGGGTGGCCTGAGGCTTTCTAGGGAACAGTGACAGGCTGGATGGGAACAGAACCCTAAAGCCCAGGCTCTCGGGAGAGCCCCTCAGTGACTCGACGTGTCTGTTGTGGGATTCGACCTGTCTGTTGTGGGATTCGGCGCGTTTTCATCCTAAATAGATTTGTTATGTGCCCAGGAAAAGACAGTGGCACAGAGGGGAGCCCCGTGCTCTGTGCTGTCCTGTGCTTGTCAGTTTTCATACAGGGGCTGCATTCAATGCCCTGGCAGCTGCCGCCCTGGTAGGATTGTGAAATATTTTATAGCTGCACCCGTTTTGCACATTCAAAAAACCCAGCAACCAAGGACAGAAATGTGACACGGGGATCCGATGCAGGAGACAAGCCTCAGGGCCCTGGAAGGCTTGCAGGGCAGCTGGAGGCGGAGGAGAGCTGGGCCAGGAGCACAGCCACTGGGGTGGGAGGCGGGAAAGAAAGCCCTGACACCGCCTCTGCTCTGGCTCAGGTTCTATCACACGCTCCACCTTAACTTGGATACTGTGGGATGGTCCCCACTGGACTGACTTTTGAGGGAATGGAGTCACGTGGTCAGAAACACTTCCAGGGACACCACTAGCGGGGAGTTCCTGGCCTCAGCCCACAGCCACTTGGCTCCTGGGCAGGAAAAGAAGGGGATTCCGGGCGAGGTTTGCACCCACCCCTTTCTCTGAGCAACTACGCCAGCAGCATTCAGGCTAATGAACTGTGCCTTCTAATAAATGGTTCTGATCTCGCCAGAGTGGTGTTAAATTGTCAGGATTTTAAATGAACTAAATAGTTTGGTGGGTGGTACTTATTCACTGGTTACTGGGAAAGTAAATTCGACCCCCAGCCCTGGCTTCTTACTGAATTATTCATCAGTTAGTTATCTCTCTTGGGTTTAAGGGGAAATGCTTAGGATTAATGTGCGACGCCTCATCGCCCCTCTTAATGGGCATTTTCGGGCCTCCCCTAAACTGAGAGGCAGTCATTCATCATTGGGGCCCTTGGTGTCCTGCAGGCTCCGAGAAGAGAGTCCCCTTGTCCAGGAATGGCCAACAGGCGCTTGCAAAGATCCTCCCCTGCTGAAAGAGACCAAATTCCGGTCTCACCTTCCTTTTGTTCATTTGTACAAAATATTTGCTGAGATGGGCAAACCTGTATTCTGCCCATAAGAAGCTAATCACCTGTGAGTTAGAAAGCTATATGAAAGAGCTAAGCTATGAAATCCCAGGGATTTTGAAGAAAGGAAAATATTCATCCTGTCCAGGAGTGAGGAAGAATTGGGGAGAAGCTATGGGGAGCTAACATTTGAGCAGGGCCTTGGGAAAAGGCCTCCGATTTATGTGCATGGAGATGTGAAGAGATTCCAGGGAGGTTCTTACTCTTGTACTTCACTTTGTGGTGATCAGCTTAGGGGCAAAAAGAATGGCCACTTTTAGAGCATTTGTTATGAGACTAGTACACTGATGGTGAACCTATGACACACGAACTCATTTTTTTGGTTGCTTTTTCTTTGTTAAATGGCATTTAAATATATAAAATAAATATAAAAAATATAAATATTTGTTTTACTTTGGTTGCCAACTCAAGCCCACGTTGATTAGTAACATTGGTTCTGAGGCAATTCCTTTAGACAGCGGTTTCCTCCAGCGGGACTCTCCTCTCCACAAAGCAGATTCATCCCAGCACGGATCAGAAACTACATCTGCAACAAAGGAAGCAACATCCCATCCAGCCCGTGCCGATTCTGTGCCAGGCACAGTGCCTCTCTGGCGCCGGGCAGACACCAAGGTGACTCAGCCACTCTCTACATCCTCCGCAGCTGCCAGGCAGGCACAGGGGGAGCGCTGTCCCTCCCAACTGGAGACAAGCAACCCACGGCGGCGTCACTGATGTGGGCAAGCAGACACCAGACAGGTGTGCAGTCAATACTAACTGCAGAGCGAGCTGTAGCAAGACTGCAAAGTATTGGCATCAAAGGCTGTTGAGACGGAGAGTGCATAAGGGAGGCTAAGAAGGGGCACGGCGAGTCCTCATTCTAGCTCCCAAGTGGCACATCTACGGCCCCCAGGGGAGGTGGCGTGAATGTGGAGCTGGTGAACCACAGCTGCGGGCCTTTCTTCCACAGAGCGGGCCACGAGGCCCGTAGTAACCAAGGGGGACCGCCCTGCTGGGAACTTCAGGTGTCTCTGCCCCCGGGCAAGGACTCTACTGTGACGGAGGCGCCACAGAAAACAAAAACCTGGCCCTTTCAGCTCCTCCGCAGGTTCCTGGGAGAGGCACAGGGGGCTGCTGCGGGGAGTGACCTTGAGAAGGTCAAGCAGGCATCTGAGGCGGTGCTGCGCGAGGGGCAGGAGGAGCAGCGTGGCCATAAAGGAAATATTGTGTCTGAAAGACCGGCTTCCCTTTCTTCTGGAGCAGACAGGAGGCCCTGGATTCATTTCGCATTCAGAGAGCCTTCCTTTGGAAGCCGAGGGAGGCGGGGAGACGCATGTTGGAGGGTCAAGCGCACATCTCCTCCGGCTGGCTTTCATCTGCCTTAAAAACAAAACTCTCTCCTTTTTACATCGCCTCCTCCTGGAAAAAGGGCTAATCTTTTGTGAAGAGCAGCCTCCCAAGGCACAGAGCTCAGCAATTAATTCAGGAAAGCGAGGGAGAGGGGGAAGAGAGGGCTCCTGGGACTGGGAAGAGAGATGGTCAGAAAGGAAGGTGAGGGACAAGGAGAGAGGGAGCTGGCCGCACGCGGTCACGGGCAGTGAGGAAGGGACTGTGACTGCAAGATGCTGATCCAAGCCGGCCCGCCTCAGAGAGGGTGCTTTTGGGGTGCAAGTCTGAAAATGTGGCCAGTCAACCCCAACTAGTTCCTTGGAGGAGGGGCCTGAAGGAGGAGGGGTTTTGATGGGTGGCACCCTTGGCACCTCTTCTCCTCAACCCTGCCTGTGATTCCTGCATCGACCTATTTCTTTATCATTATTTTGCCTTTCATAGAGGGGTCCATCCCCCAAGCTGTCGTAAGCAGATTATCTTCCTCATTTCTGATCATGGTCTTTGCTTTAGAATTTCATTTCTAAACCAAAATATGCTACTACTATGTTTCCAAACCGCCAGTGGCTCCCGGTGTCTGCTAGGATCCAACTCCAAACGCCACACATGGCACACAGTTCTGGTGCCCTGAGTTTTACAGGTGTTGCGTTTCTCCTCTTACTTGCTGCCGGGCCCCTCCCCTGCTGCCCTGTACCCTGTCCTCCTGGATGAGCTGTGTTCTGAGGTGACAGAGTCCCAGGAGTTTCTCTGCCCGCAGTACCTGCATTTCATCCTCTGCCTGCCAATCCCATCTTGTCCTTTAAAACTCAGCCCGAAGATCACTTCCTCTGTGGGGCCTCAGGAGCCCTTCTTGGGGTGTTAGTCATTTCCTCAGCCCTGTTTGCAGGCAGTCCGTGTGCAGCACTCAGAGTGCGTTTATGCTGTTTTTTAATGGTTTGTTTGTGTGGACTTTTTTTTTTTTTAACCTCCATGAGATTTTCCAAAGCATGGAGTGTACCTTGTTCTTCTTTCCAGTGTGATGCCTGGGACCTAAATGACCCTGAACACCGCCGGTCTATGCTGAAGATTGCCAAGGACATAATACTATTCAGTAGCCACCCCTCAGTAGTCAAAGGTAGTAGGGAAAGGGGGGAGGGGGGGAAGGATTCCTGGATTTCCCGATTTCATCAGGCAAGAGTGAGGGGTTGGAGAGAAAGGTGGCCTGGAGGATTTATATGGGGCCTTCGTGTGTGTGTGTGTGTGTGTGTGTGTGTGTGTGTGTGTGTGTTTGGGAGCTGATGAAGCCAATCATCAGTGAGGAGACTGTACTTAGAAACTGAGGGGCTCTGAAATCAAGAGGAAATGATGCTCTGCTCCCCAACTTGGAGGAGGGGTCCCCCAGCAACCCCAAAGCTCCGTTGCAGGCGGGGATACCTTTCTGCCCCCTGTGCCAGATTTACAGAGCACGAAGCACATTTGGGGCAAATCGAAGCACATGACTGTCGCTTCTCTATTCTTCTTCCACAATGTGTGTTTGGAACGGAGCCCCGAGAACAGCTTTATGCAGCAAAGGGAACAAAACTCTAAGCAGCATTTATCTTTCTTGTGTGGGAAGAGCTGTGCGGATCCTTTGCAGATCCTTGGCTACATCTGAAAACGCAGCTGCCCCTCTGTTCTCAAGCCCGGGGCTCCTGGACCCAGACCCCCTGCGCCCTCTGCCCTTTTCCTGGAGGTGAAAGCTGGGTGCAGGCCAGTGAAGTGTCCCAGACTTTCTAACAGCTAAGTGCCCTTCCGTGTGTTGGACCAGGAGTTATTTCTTTACCTCCGCCTTTCCTGTCCCGTGTTAGCCTGGAAGCTTTCCCCAGAAGCAATGTGAGGACTAAGGAAGCAGCACAGCATTTGCTTGATCTCATAAGCCTGCAGATTCTAATCTTGGAACGATGATGAGCTCAGCAGTCTGGGGCCTGCAAAACTTCTCAGGAAAGACCAGCCATGAGCTTCGGCAGGAAGGGCCTTTGAGGTGTTCCAGTTTCATGCAGATGATACCGGGTAGAAGGAAGATGGGAGGACAGAGGAGGGAGGAGTGAGGGAGAGAGGGAAGAAAGGAAGGAGGGAGGGAGGGAGGGAGGGAGGGAAAAGGAAGAAAGAAAAGAAGGAAGGGATAGGGGCAGGGAGAAAGAAAGAAAGAAATGGAAGGAAGGAAGGAAGGAAGGAAGGAAGGAAGGAAGGAAGGCAGGGAGGTAGGGAGGTAGGAAGGAAGGGAGGAAGGAAGAAACGGAAAAGGGGAGGATGAAAGAAAAGGAAGGAAGGAAGGAAGGAAGGAAGGAAGGAAGAAAGAGGAAGAAAATGAGTTAGGTAGGGGTATGGGAAGAACAACAAATAAACAGTCTGGTTATCTGTGTATACATTTGTGACCCTAATATTCACCTCTGTTATCTTTGTCACCTGACTTCCAAATAATAATTAGAATATTAAGACCAATCTGTCCCCCCTCCCCACTATGTCAAGTTAGACACGTCCATACTTAGCAGAAGTAGAAGAGTTTTGTTAATTCCCCGAGGAAGCGACAGGCTTGCTTTTGTTTGCTGAGTGAGGTGGTTTATTGATGACGCTTGTATGGGATCTGCGCTCTGTGCTTATGCGTCCAGGAGTCATGCTTAGCTTGTTGAGTTAATAAGACCCACAGAGTGGTTTCAAAACAGAATACGCACTCAAATGTAATTCTTGGCAAAAGCAGCTACCTCTTCACGGGGAGTGTGTGCGGCTTCTGAGTCATCGCTGACTATAAAAAGGGGAGCTGTCTGCTTCCTGCTGGCTGAGATGGAGAGCATCTCTGACAGGTGGCCCATCGGGTCCAAGATGGTTTCAGATTCGGACTGGACCTCTGGCCCGGCCCCCGGCCAGGGGTCTCCGGCCAGAGAACATGTAAGATCTAAGAGGACTTCCTGCTTGGTTTGGGTGAAAATGACAGCATTCCTATGTCTGGTTTTGCAAGGTCGACATAATTCTCTGGTCTCCTCTATACCCCAACTCCCCGCACATTTCCATTGAATAGATAATGGCTGTTTTTGCAAGGGAAAGAGTGGGGGTGCCAGGGGTAGACGGGGCGCCCCCCTTGCCGCCTCCTTGGAGAAGCCGCTGCTCGCAAAAATATTGTTATCAATGTTAGGGAGGTAATTAAAATGAGCTAATCATTTCCTCAAATATTTATGTATTGAAAGCAATTCCGACTGATTGCCTTTAATAGCGTTTTATTCGGCTTCCGTCAGAAGCAGGTGGATGTGCTTCCTTTCGCTTCCTGGAGCCCCAGGCCACCCACTGTGGTGATGCCCCAGAGCTGCCTGGGCCTCACCTTCTTCAAGGTGAGAAGAGTAGCTGGTCAATGGCAGGGCCAAGCCTCTCACCAGAAACACTCCCTCGGCTGCTCTCTGCTCCACCCAGAGCCACTGGTCCCTGCTTTGGGAGAGCCGGGTGCTGAGGTTCCAGTTGGCGTTGTCTCCATGTGGGAACCCTGCTCAGCTCAGGGCTGCTTCCTTCAGGCACAGCCCGAGAGAAACAGGAATCCACTGAAATTAGGGCAGATACACATCCAGCCGGGTTGCCAAACCCAAAGGTTTTATTTAAAACAATAGTGCGTGCAGCTGTATTGTCTTTTGCAGTTGTATCTAAACTCACCGTTCCTGCCCTATGGGCGGCAGGCTCCTGGCCCTCCACACCTCTGGGGCAGGCAGGGAAAATGGGCTGCATGACTATGCAGTGGTCTGGCTGTGAGGAGACAGAGAGGGTGAGGGGCCCTGCTGTGGCCGAAGGTGCAGGGAAGTCCCTGGGACAAACCCTGGCGGGAGGCCTAGTTCCTAGACCCGGTTTGACTCTAAATGGCACTGTGACTTCGGGCAAGGCTAAGCTCTTTAAATCTCCATTCCATCTGCCTTTGGTGAAAATAAGTGAATCTTTCAGTTTTCTTCCTATTATAATGTTCTTGAATTTGGGAGAAAGGAGAGAGTAAGATATTCTGGTGAAAGGTGAGATAACATGAAAGGTAAGATAAACTCTGGAGAAAAAATTTAGAGTGTAGCTCCCTTCCCAAATACTGGGAGATGAAGTAAGCTTAAGTGCCCAGGGGGAGTGGCATTCCTTTCCCCAGGGGCTGGGGGGCTGAGGTCTCCTCCTTCCTGCCCAGGACGGAGCCCATCGTCCATCTGCCACTCAGGCCTCTGGTCTACCACAGAGGCACTTGCCCTTGGCTGAGGCCCTAGGTCACTGACCTCAGAAATGGTCTGGTGGAAAGGCCAGATCAGAGTCAGTCTCTTAACGAGAGATGCTATAGCGGAGGAGGCAGCAGGCCGCAGCCTGCCACTTCACCAAACCTTTTCTTTCTGAAGTTCAAGAGCATTCGGAAGAGAACAAAGTCCTCCGAAGGAGGCCAGAGCAAGGCCAACATTCTGAGGTTATTTGGACGCACGCACCTCTGTCTCCCATGGACGGCCTGGACCTCTGCCCAGAGTTGAGGGTTTGTGCAGGTATCTGTGCATGCCTGATGCCAGTGGTGGATGGAGGCACATATTGTGTTCCCCATTCTTCTTTGTGAAAATCTGCAAGTTTATTCCTCCCATTAGAATGCCTCTCCTTCTCCATCAGTGTAGCACAATTTCTCGCTCGGTATCCATGGAAGATCCGTGCCAGGACCCCCCATGGCTACCAAAATCTGCAGATGCTGGAGTCCTTTGTGTAGAATGGTAGAATGGCGTAGTACTTGCATATAAATGACGAATATCCCTCTATATAGACTTGAAATCATCTCTGGATTGCTCATAATGCCAAATACAATGTAAATGCTGTGTAACTAGTGGTTACACTATATTGTTTAGGAAATAACAACCAGAAAAGAACGTCTGTGCATGTTGAGAACAGATGCCACCAGCCCAGGCCTGACTACGTAGCACACATCAGCAACAATGCGAGTTTCTTTTTCGAATATTTTTGATCCGCAGATGGTTGAATCGCAGAGGCAGAACCCTCAGATTTGGAGGACAGACTGTACTTGAACTTCCCTAATTTATGGCAGGCTCTTTCTAACCCTTCACAGGCTTGCTTGTTATTTCCCCACAGGTTTGTCCTCACAATGCAGCTGCCCAGGCCTTGGGAGGGCAAGACAGGGATCCCTGAGATCTCCCAGGTTCCAGTCTGCCAATCCCACCACCTGGCACCCAGTGTGGACAATCCCAAGGACTTGGGGCAGCATTAGGTGTGAGCCGGGAGCTGATCTTTCCCTGGGGCTGGGAGGACCGCTCCTGAGAGCAAATCTGAGGGCAAGTCATCTGGGGCAGTGATAGCGGGTGGAATTGCAAGGGAGTTGAGCTGTAATCATAGATTCTTAGAAAGGATCCGAGGTGATTTTCTAAGTCAGTGGGTTGCAGACAGTTTTTAACGACTGGCACCTTTATACAAAGAGACTCCACAAAGCAGAGAAAGAAGGCTGCCTGGTGAAAGCAGGTTCGCTGCCTGTGAAAGCAGATTCGCCCACAGCCTGCTGTGCGGCTCCTCACGGAGGCCTTAGAAAACCTCCTTGTGCCCCAGCTATGGATCGGAGTTAATAAACTTTCGTGCAGTCAGGGTCATTAAGGCAGAGCTTTTAGTAACTCACTCATTCCCTTAGTGCTTGGTTCTGTAATTTTGAGGGTGTCGCTATGTACTGTGTTATTGAACACAAACGAAAAGACTACAAATTGTTTATCTAAAGTTGCACATGGGATGAGGAGCAGTACAGAAACCAGAACTGTGGGCTGTTGCCTTTTAGGCCAGTGTTCCTCCCTTTAAACCAGAGTCCAGGCCAGCAGCCCTGCGGTCATGGGAACAGGTTAGAAAGGCAAATTCTCAGGCCCAGCCGGTGTGTCTCAGTAGTTGAGCATCGACCCATGAACCAGGAGGTCATGGTTCAATTCCCGGTCAGGGCACATGCTCAGGTCGCAGGCTCGATCCCCAGTAGGGGACGTGCAGGAGGCAGCTGATCAATGATTCTCTCTCATCATTGATGTTTCTATCTCTCTCCCCTCTTCCTTTCCTCTTTTTTTTAAAAAAATATTTAAAAACAAGAAAGGCAAATTCTCAGGCCAGATCCAGACCTGCTGCATCTGCAACTAGGGATATGGGTCCCAGAAATCTCTGCTTTAACAAGGCCTCCAGATGAGGCCTGTGCAGGCTGATGCTTCAGAGCTGCTGTGGTGGTGGAGCTGTGATGACCCTGGAATTTTCCCAGTAATTGAGAATGCCTGCAGTGTTATACGGGTGAAGGCCTGGTATTTTTCCCCTTGGTGTTTTTATGTTCATTTTGGTAGTCCGTGCAGGAGGTGACAGAAAGATTTAAAATATATTGAGTGCCCCACATTAGTTACTTGGAGATTAAGCTTTCCAGATTTAGCACATAAAAAACATAGATGCCCGTTAAGTTTGTTGTTCTGATCAACAACGAAAACTATTTTAGTATACGCATACATTCTTCTACTAACAAGGTATTTGTTTATTTTTTATCTGAAGTCTGAATGTAATTGGGCACCTGCATTTTATCTGGCATTCGTATTTGGAACAGATCGTGAATTAGGAAAATTTTCCTTTCAGTCTTGTTCTCCTGCCTTCTGTGCAGGCAGAGTCAGACAAGTATCTCAGCACTGTGCCTTATTTCCCAAACCCTTTCTATATTGGTGAGAGATGCCGAGAGAGAGGAACTGAAGTGTATGAGATGGCAAAGAACTAACCTTCCAGCTCATCATTTTTCACCATCATTATTTTACTTGCACATCCACTGCATTATAAAAACTGCTGAGTAAGAGGCCAAGAAAACCTTTGCAGAATCACATGGCTGCCTCTCCCTGCCTTCCTTCCCACCCCAGCAAACTCCAGAGCCCCGACTGCCACCTCCAGTGTTTGCTGCTGGACTCACTGTACTGGGGAATGAACCGTTCCTGCCTCAGCTAGGCGTTACCCACAAAACCAAGTCCCTGTTTGTAAGACACAGAATCAGAGTCGGCAGAGACTCAGTTTCTACCGTGTGTGTGTGTGTGTGTGTGTGTGTGTGTGTGTGTAGGAGCGGAGGCATTGGGCGAAGAAGTAGGAGGATTGTGGGGGCGGGAGGAGGGCAAACAAAGCACTATTGTTCTTACCATAAGATCTTCCAAATGAACTTGAACCTCCAGTAGGAGTTGAATTGAAAATCAGAAGAAACATATCTAGTCTTGTTTTTAATGTACGGTTTTATTTAACAGCTTCAGTTATGGCGTGGTTTGGTGGGGGGTTGTTAGTAGAGAAGCGCAAATAGAATGGAAGACAAAAAAATGTTTTCTCATTATAGTCCTTGTGTGAGAGTCTGTAGACCCATTTTCTAGTCTCAATTCTATTTTAATATTATCATGTGACTTGGACTTAGGCACAAAACCTTTCTTATTCTCGCCCTAACTGGTTTGGCTCAGTGGATAGAGTGTCAGCCTGTGGACTGAAGGTCCCAGGTTCAATTCTGGTCAAGGGCATGTACTTTGGTTGCAGGCACATCCCCAGTAGGGGTTGTGCAGGAGGCAGCTGATCGATGTTTCTCTCTCATCGATGTTTCTAACTCTCTATCCCTCTCCCTTCCTCTCTGTAAAAAAATCAATGAAATATATTTTTAAAAATACGCCTTTCTTATTCTCAATCTTCTCATTTGTAAAGTGAGGGTGTTTGTGAAATTAGACAACTTCTAGTTTGATGACTAACAGATCATTTCAATTTTCTTAGGCTCTGATAAATTCTTTTCCACATCTCTGCTCCTCTGAATGTCAGCTTAAACCCATTGCATCCCAGGCAAACTGATGAGAAGCAAGCTGTCAATTGATCAAATATGACTTGTTTCATCCATAGACTTGTGCATTTAACACAAAGAAGGAGAAAAGGCACCTGGTAATTTCCTTGCCTTCTACAGGGATAATAGCAAAACCCACTCAAACTATTGGTTCAGGGCAAACTTTAATAAAATATGATTTTGGACTAGGGATCCCTTTGATCTGGTCAGTAAAGGCTATCCTTGGTGGGGAAGGCTTTTCTGAATCCAGAAAGACCTAAATATTATTATTATATTGAGGGATTTACTATTTGATATTAGTGGGAACTGGAGAGGGAAGTGCATTGGTCTAGAGCAGTGGTTCTCAATCTTCCTAATGCCATGACCCTTTAATACAGTTCCTCATGTTGCAGTGACCCCCAATTTCATTGTTACAAATTGAACATAATTAAAGCATAGTGATTAATCACAAAAACAATATGTAATTATATATGTGTTTTCCGATGGTCTTAGGCGACCCCTGTGAAAGGGTCGTTCGACCCCCAAAGGGGTTGAGACCCACAGGTTGAGAACCACTGGTCTAGAGGAAATTCAAAAGCAGTGTGCAGCCCTCCATGCATAGGTTAAAAATGAAATCACTGAGGGGGAAAGATTCTGATGTGAAGAGCTCTGCCGGGGACAGGAGCAGGTGTATTCATGTTCTCTGGTGTGGCTGGATGGGCCTGGTTCCGGTGTGTGAGTCCTTGCCAGCTGCCACAGGCTGTGCCCATGGTTATGGGCACATCTCCCTTGGGGAAGACCTGCAGTGCAGAAGCAAGCACCACTCCTAGCTCTGAGATTGCCTAGCTGGATCCCTGCAGTGGGCAATGCATGGGCAAGGCATTTTGAAACCACAGTCGCCCAAAGGTCCCCAAGTTCAAGTTCATACATGATCAGATTACAGTTCATCCGGGCCCTTTTCCTATAAGAGGAAGGTTCAGCAGTTAGTTCTGACCTGGAAATTGGGTTGTTCTGAACACAGTTTAACTCTCCAGAGAATTTATGTTGAGGGGGATTACAACTGCTGTTCCAGGCTCATATTTTTATTGAGACGGAAAACAGCATGTTCATGATCATATTTGAGGTGTTCATTTGGGCAACGGAAATAATCGCTGTGAAAGTTATCAAGAAAAGGACAGAATGGAGTAACCTACAGCAATCATAGCCCCTCGAAATTCATCTGGATCGTTCGTCTTCCGACAGGGAGATCAGACCGCGTCCTTCACATGAGAAGGAGGTCAGCCGGTGGCTTCCCTCGCCTTGATCCATAGCACACACAGTTGGAAGCTGTATTTTATGTCCCACCTAAGCCTCCCCTTGGCAGAGCAGGTCTTTTGGAAAACAAACAGTCCATGATGGAAAACGTCCTAAGCCTTGGCAGCCTCCCGATAGGGTTGGTTACAGGTTTCATTTGCTCTTTTAATGGGATTTTCTGTGAGTTATTGGCAGTCAGAGGGGTTCAGACAACTGGCTGAACAGGAGGCATCATAGGATCATAGAATTTTAGAGCTGGAAGGAACACTTGGGTCTGCCTTCCAGACAGCAGTCATTTTGTCTTGGGTTCAGTGGGGAGGTAGTGAGGCAGAGCTGACTCTATCCAAGCTCTTTTTTTTTTTTTTTGCCACCCGACTAGACTGATGGAGACCTTTAAATGTCAACAAAGCAATTTTGAATGGAATTCAGAGCTCATAGGAACCTGGTATCAGGGCCGTGATGTCAGAGGAATCATGGGAGCAGAATATTCCAACGGAAGCCTCCTGCCTGGCCAGCCGCCGCCACAGCTTTATCAGCACCTTGGAGAGCGGCCGGCGTGAGGCAATGGGCTAGAAGCTATTGGCTCAGATCACTATCAGGGTATCAGCAAGGGTCAGGCACCACTAAAGATATCCAAATCACCTTCCTTTCCCATTTCCCACTCACCAGGGGATTGACCACTTCTTTCAAAGACTGGGCTTTGAGGGAATCAGTGGTAGAGAAGGCACGAGTATCTCTGTCTGAGCTCGCCGCAGCCTACAAATGCGGAGGAACAGACGAGGGTGGAGGCTGGCACAGCGGACCGTGATGGAGTTGGCCTCAAAGCCTGCCCATCCACTCCTAGACCAGACGGGGTTCTGTTTTTTTCTGCATCCTGTGGAAGCCACTGCTTGTACCCTGGCAGAAGTCACTGTGGAGGTTAGAAGCAATGAAACCGACAGACTTTCCTGGGTAGTCCATTGATTCTCTATTAAATTGCAAAAAAGCAAAATAAATTACCAAGGTTTTTGTGTGCCCATCTATTGGTTTTTGTGTGTACAGACATGGAAAGAGTCTCAAATTAAGGAGGGTCTGTGCCCCACACTAAATCTGCCATGAGTTAAAATCAGGGTATGCTTGAGGAACTCCACAAATTTAAGTTTTATACTTTTGTTGCTAAATGGAGAGAGGCAATCACCCAGGCACATACTTATCAGATAGTACACAGAGACCCCACAGGTCAAGGTGAGTCAAGCATCTCCTTTGGGTTAGCTTTCACAGATCTATCTGTCTTTATATGCATCCACCCATATATCACCCATTCATTCATTTATCCATCTACCCAACAGATGGCCTAGCCCCGTGGTCAGCAAACCACAGCTCACGAGCCACATGTGGCTCTTTGGACCCTTGAGTGTGGCTCTTCCATAAAATACCACGTGTGGGCACGCATGTACAGTGCAATTGAAACTTTGTGGCCCATGCGCAGAAGACGGTATTTTGTGGAAGAGCCGGTATTTTGTGGAAGAGCCACACTAAAGGGGCCAAAGAGCCGCATGTGGCTCGCAAGCCGCGGTTTGCCGAGCTGCAGTTTGCCGACCACTGGCCTAGCCTATCATGTTCTCAATGTACACTGATGAGAAAAACAGGCCTGGGTGTGGTCCTTATCATTATCTTGTAGTCTAGTGCAGGAGTCATCAGTCTTAAAAGAAAGAGCTAAATAGCTGCTAAATTATCTGTCTGATTTTATTATATAGATGTTATGAATCTGTTATTACATGCAACTAAATAAATATCTAAGTGAAGTTTGTGGTCAGTACTATGACAGTGTATAAAGTGACGTGAGAGTAAAAGTGTCCGTGTTTGTGTGTGTGTGTGTGTGTGTGTGTGTGTGTGTGTGTTGGGTGGAGGGGGGGGGTCCATACATAGAATGACCCAGAGAAGGGCTCTTGCAGGAGTGATATTTAAGCTGACACCTGAAGGATGAGAAGAGACCAGTGGTGAAAAGGAAAGGCAGAAGAGCCCTTCAAGCAGAGGTGGGAGCATGAGAGGAGGCTGTGAGGTGGAAATAGCTCAGCATGGTTTAAGGGACTAAAAGAAGCCAGTGTGGTTGGGCTGGGCAGGTGAGGGAGAGAGCAGAGCCAAATAAAAGCGAGGGAGACAGAAGCCAGATCACGCAGGGGTTTGAAGGCCATAAAAAGAAGCTGCTTTTCATTTTATGTGCTGTGGCAAGACATTGGAGGGAGGGACAGGGGTATAAAAGGATTCTTTTAGCTGCTGTGTGTAGAGAAAATTGGAGGAGGGCAATAGCATTCATTGGGAGACTATCATAGTAGCCTGGGCGAGAGATGCCAGTGGTTAGGACAAGAGCAAATGTGGGTCAGGACTGATGGTATGTCATTTTTGGAGAAGTAAGGCTGTTCCCTCTGTGCCGATAAATCTTTCTGGAGGATTCTATCATGAAGTCTTCATCAACCTTCTTCTTTTGGCTGTTGTGGGCAGGTAGTCAGAACCCAGGTACAGAGTCCTTCTGTCGCTTGACATTTGCTTGATGGAATTTTATAAATGACACTGCAGTGGGCTGAACAATGGCTCCTCAACTATGTCTATGTACTAGTCCCTGGAACCTGTGGCTTTGTCACTTTAGGTGGCACAGGTGAATTTGCTGATGTGATTAGATCAAGGATTATAAGTTAGAGAGATTACCTTGAATTATTCAAGTGGGTCAATATAATGTGTCTTTTTTAAAAAAAATAAATCCTAACCCAAGGATATGGTTTTTTGTTTGTTTGTTTTGTAGAGAAAGCAATGGAGGGAGAGAACAAGAGAGAAAACAGATTTGAGAAACATCAATAGGTTGCTTCCCATATGCACCCCAACTGGGGATCAAACCTGAAATCTAGGTATGTCCCCTAACCAGGAATTGAGCCCACAACTTTTTGGTGTATGGGATGATGATCCAACCACCTGAGCCACCTGGCCAGGGCTCACTATAATGATAAGAGTCATATAAGAGGGAGGCAAGAAGGTCAAAGCAGCAGCAAGAAATATAACAAGGGAAACAAGAGGTTGGAAAAATGCATTGATGGCCCACAAGCCAAGGCAGTGAGCAGGCTCTAGAAGGCAGGTAAGCAGGCTCTAGAACAGTGGTTCTCAACCTTCCTAATGCCGCAACCCTTTAATACAGTTCCTCTTGTTGTGGTGACCCCAACCATAACATTATTTTCATTGCTACTTCATAACTGTAATTTTGCTACTGTTATGAATCGTAATGTAAATATCTGATATGCAGGATGTATTTTCATTGTTACAAATTGAACATAATTAAAGCATAGTGATTAATCACAAAAACAATATGTAATTATATATGTGTTTTCCGATGGTCTTAGGCGACCCCTGGGAAAGGGTCGTTCGACCCCCAAAGGGGTCGCGACCCACAGGTTGAGAACCACTGCTCTAGAAGCTGAGAAAAGCAAGGAAATAGATTCTTCACTGGAGCTCCCAGAAAGAACCAGCCCTGTTGAGATGCCTCAACTTTAGCCCAGTGTGACCTGTGTCAAATTTCTGACCCATAAAACTGTAAGGTAGATTTATTCTGTAAAAGCCATAAACTTTGTGATGATTTTTTACAATGGCCATGAGAAACTAACACAGAGGGTAACAATGATGGCATTGCATGGGTTCAAGGCCCCCTTAATATGGCAGGATATGTTTTCTGCACCCCTCCCGTTATTATAATGCATCTGTCATGTGCCTGCCTTAGCAGCCCAGTCACCTGAGGACACTCCAGCCTGTGGCTTCTGAAGCTGGATAGGCTTAAGAGACAAAACCCAGAAAACCAAGTAAGGAATGTATGTTTTTTTTTCTTTTTATAAAAGTCAATTTTAGTAGCAATGGCAAGAGCAATAACTTATTAGAACCAGTGAGTGTTTGTTGGCAAGTGCCTGGTCTACTCGTCTTAAATGATTTAAAGCTCTCTCTATTTAACTCTCAACCATGCTCTTGAGCATTACCCCTTCACCACCACTGTGACACCCAGGGCCTGGCATTGGCCTTTCTCTCTTGTCCCCTTGCTCCACTCCTAGGCTCTCTCCACTCCAAACCAGTTGGAGTGTGTCTGCTCTTCAGAGTCTGGAGCAGAGCATGCTGATTCCTGTGGCATGTGAGTTGGGCTTGAAGCTTGAACAAGATTTCACCAGAAAACAGTATACCAACCTGCTTGCTGAGAAATCAAGCATTTGTCCAGAAATAAACATATACTTCTACCTGACAGCAGCTACACCTCCACTGACAACCACCACACGGGTCTACAGTTGGCCCTCCAGCCCAGTGGCCTGGCCGGCCCACAGCTTCCTGCTCTGGCTGCCCAAAGGACCTTGGTTAGCATTACTTTCTGTGAAAGTGACAGGGAAGGACAAAGACATCTAAGAAAGGCTTAGAATGCTGCCCTGCTGGATGGTCCTTCCCTTGCAGAGGCTGCCGGCATGCAGTCCTGCCTGGAGGAAAGAAAGCGGGTAGGACAGTAACGAAGATTCTTCCAGATCTTTTGACCTTTCCCCCACCGAGACTCTTTCTGAAACCAAGAGTAAGGATCTGGTAACCCTCCAGACAGGTCTCCCAAGCAGGCTAATTAAGGCTCATTTATAAGGAGTTACTGCATATGCTTTTCAAGCAGCTTTCCCAAGGGCTCAAGGCAAAGATGATGGCAGCGGGAGTTGGGGGAAGTGGGTGGTGACGGCCACAAGTCAACATTTAGGCTCTCTCTTTTTCGGAACTGTCATCTCTAACCTGCCTGGTGCAGGCTTCCCACACTCTATCTCAAACTTAAACAAAGCAATTGCTGACTAACCTATATATTTTTCTTAAGAACATTGCACCTTAGCTTCAGAGAGAGGCATATTTAGCATTGTGATTATCTGAGGTTAGCTATTTTCTTTCTCTTATAAATACACACTTTCTCTTCTTCCTAACTTTGTTATGGTGACTGCCTTGTTAATAAGGTTGTACCTATAAATGCACTTTACTTCTATACTTACTGAGGGATTCAAATGCTCTCTGGAGATATCAGGTGTTCCAGTGTCCTGTGAGCAGACAGTGGGCAGGTGCCTACGCTGTTGAAAAATCAGTGGATTGAAGAATCCAGAGTTCTCATGTTCAGATCTATGTCCCACGTTTTGGTCACATGAAGTGAACTTGTGTAGGTGCCCTGCTTTGTCCTGATGGAGGAAGAAAAGAACTGTGGTTCATCTCCACAGAGCAGAGGAGAGCTTGGGATTCTGATGAGCTGTTCAGAGGAACAGCACTGACTTTTGTGAGAAGTCACATTTGAATATTTCTTACAAGGACTTTAGGAACTGATATGTGCCCATCTCCAATTTGCCACCTGTCACCTGCCAGATTCTCCAGCTAGACATGTCACCTGCATCTGAATATGCGTCTCCTCCACACAAGGTTTCCCACCCCTGGCCCCTTGTCCTGTCCAATTTGGCTGAGGCAGGTGACCAACTGCCTGTTCTGCTGGCCATGTTCATTGCCTACTTCCATTCCCTTGAACCCTCCCATGGCACTTTCTGTTTCTCTGGAATTGATATAGGTTCCTGTCCTTTAACAGGCTAGTTTAAGACCTCTAGATTTTCATACCCGTGGTCTATTGGCCGGTGCAATGCTGAAAGAGAGATGGTAAAAGATGTAGCCCTTGCCCTGACTAGTTTGGCTCAGTGTATAGAGCGTCGGCCTGCAGACTGAAGGGTCCCAGGTTCGATTCCTTTCAAGGGCATGTACCTTGGTTGCGGGCACATCCCCGGCGGGAGGTGTGCAGGAGGCAGCTGGTCGATGTTTCTCTCTCATAGATGTTTCTGACTCTCTATCCCTCTCCCTCCCTCTCTGTAAAAATCAACAAAATATATTTTTTAAAAAAGATGTAGCCCTTCTGTATTAGTGTGTTCAGCAGCCATAGCAAAGCACTACAGACTGGGGTGCTTACACCACAGAAATTTGTTTTCTCACAGTTCTGAGAGCTAGAAGTCTAAGATCAAGGTGTCAGTACATTTGGTTTCTCCTGAGGCCTCTCTCCTTGATTTGAAGTCGCTGCCTTCTCCTTGAATCCTCAAATGGTCTTTCCTCTATGTGTGTGCTCCCCTCCCCATCGCCCCTTCCCCTGGTGTTTCTCCGTGTGTCTAGATTTCCTCTGCTTATAAGGACAACAGTCAGATGGCAGTAGAGCCTTCCCTTATGACTTCATTTTACCTCATTTACCCTGTAAAGAGTCTCCAAATATCCAACTATCCTGAGGTACAGGGAGCTAGGACTACAACACATGAATTTTGGGGGAGACATTAATTAGCCTGCTACTATGGACGTGAGAGTTCTGACAATAATAGTAACTCCTAAACCACATGAGTGCTTACTGATGCCACACACTATTCCAAGTCCTTGAAAAGATCCCACTCAAACTTCACAGCAATGCTTCAAAATAGATATTATGCATATTCTCATTATTATCTGAAGCATAAGGAGCTTAAGTAACTTGCAATAGACCTTCAGCTGGGAAGTAGTAGATACAAGACTTGAACCCAGGAAGTTGAGCTCTGAATCTGTACTCTTAACCTCTCCACTATACTGATACTACGGATAATGATCACATTTATTGAGAACTTATATGTTCAGGCACGATCATAAGAGCTTCAAGAACATTATCTATTTAATCGCTACCACAACCCCTCACGAGAGCTACAAAATTACCCTCTTATAGGAGAAAATAGATGTTGGCAAGATAGATGAACTCCCTCAAGGTTACAAAGCTGGTGAATATCAGTCAGGATCTGAATGCCAGTCTTTGTGACTATGAAGCAGAGTCCTCAGCCACCATACCACGCTGCCTCCTGGCTCTGGGGAGTGGGAAATCGTGAGCCTCTCTTAAGGTAAATAAATAGCAGTCACAGTCATGAATCCGCTAATTCAGCTCTCCCTGTAAGAGCCACTTTGAGCCATCATCTTCACTTTTTATGCCTTAGTTTCCCCATAGCAGAAGTAGAATGAAAGTGATCAAAAATGAAGAGAGGAGCAAACATCTTTTCTCATTTGAAGTGCTGGAGAAAGGACAGTTTATCAAGTATCAACACATGTTCATTCCCACTCTGGGAAGAAGCAGTTGTGTGGGCTTTAATGTTACAGGACGTTACCACTGGAATCGGGAGCTTAGAATCAGTGTTAGATAGGACATGGCTATCAAAAACCTGAGTCTTAAAAAAAATTAGTGTTGGATTAGGTGCAATTTAAATAGCTAACCATAGCTGTGAGCTCTTTCTGAAACCTATCTGGTGACACATTTCTAGGGTAAACCTCAGACTCCCCAATCTTACAGTATCTTCTAAAATAAGTTGGCCACTCCTCCCTCCTGCAGATCATGTAAAACCCGAGCTATTTTAAATATTAGTTGGGGTAAAAAAAATCTCATCAAAACCTTCTTCCCTTCCCCCCACCTTGAAAGGAACATATTCCGGTGTAAATTAAGCAGGCAGCATGCAGGAAACCATTGCGGATGCCAATTTTACTCCTTCCTCCTACACTTTAAATCCACTTACTTGTTTGATGCATTTTACATGTGAAATGTATTTCTCCTAAATTTTAAATAGCTGCTGAATATTGAACAAATTGTCAGCTTAAGATCTCAGGGCTCTTGTTTCTACTTTGTAACCGCGAAGGAGGTAGTCTTCAATCAGCAAACAATCAATAATAGAGGGACATTTGCTGAGCATGTATTATGTGCCAGGCATTGTCCTAGGGGCACTGTGTCTTCGCTACACAAACTGTAGTGCCAGGACCAGCGATGTTTACTTTGTTGGGAGATTTCTAAAAACACCATCACTCAGGCCCCATCCCAGACCTCCTGCATCAGAATCTGTAGAGAACAGGACCCTTAAGCGACCCCCATGAACAGCCAGCCTGGAGAGGTCCTGCTAGGCATCACTTCATGTCCACTTTACAGCAATTCTGGGAGGCAGAAATTATTGTTCCATTTTGTAAAATATATGTTATTGATTTTAGAGAGAAGGGGGGAGAGAGAGAGAGAGAGAGAGGGAGAAATGTCAATGTAAGAGAGAAATATCAATTGGTTGCCTCCCACACTGGCCAGGGCTTATTGTCCCATTTTACAGATAAAAAAACTAAGGCTCAGGAAAGTTAAATAAGTTGCCCAAGGTCCTATTGCTAAATAGGAGTCCAATCAAGGATGTAACTCTGTTATCTCTGTCTCTATATTTCAGACCTTTTCTATTTTGTTATAATGATTTAGTGGAGAATCCATTTACAGTCAAGATTCAGCTCCAGATACCTGGCTGCCTTACATTTTGAAATTGCTGGGATAAACTGTATGGTAAAATACGTCTAAAGGTGCTGATGGGTAGAATCTCCGTGAGTGCAGTTTATTGGCTCATTCATGAAGGGAGCACATTGTTTTTGTTGAGCTTCTCTTGGTACTGCTGCCAGTGGAAGTGGGGCTCTTGTGCTGTTGTAAGAAAAAGCATTTTCAGGGACCCACAAGGGAGGGTGGGGCCTGGTGGTAAGATTTATTTGGGTGAAAATAGAAAGCGGCTGGGTTTCCGATGTCCCATCTCTCTCCATCCCTCCATGGAAAATCAGGGCCAGAAATAGGGCCAATGTCCAGAGATTCTGTGCCACATCAAAGCTAGTCCAGTCCGGCCTTTCTCATCATTCGGCTAACTTAGCTCCTGTTCCTGGCTGCAATCTGGTGCTGTGCTGTGGGATCCAGGCTCCTGCCTGGCCCCTGTGTTTGGAGTCCGTGCAGGCGTCGGCCATGCGGTTGCTGGGGCCACATGGTTATGGAGAGAAATTGCACTAGCATGTAGGATGAGCTCAGGTCATCCAGAGAGAGAATTCTTTGGGGTTATATTATCTTGGGCTTAGAAAGGACCAGGCATTTTTTTCAAAATAACCAATCAACTCCCCAAGCTTTCGTGGGCTTGCACCGGGCCAGCCTTCCATTGAATCCATTATTTCCCAGGCTAGGCTGACAGGTCTCTATAGTCAAGCACTTTCCTCTGAGCCACTTTGGCTTCTATTGGGCATGTGCTTAGCTTCCCTGAATTGTTCTATCCCTTACCCCATGATCTGTGGGGAACAGGCCTGTGGTTCCCTGGGGAGTGTGTGAAGCTGTGACTCTCTGGTGAAGCAAGCAGGCTCATGCTTCGCCATTGATTATGCTTAATAATGTCTGATTTCCTTGGCTTCCTTCCTTAGGAACAACTAGCTAACTACCTACACTAACACTGCCTGGTGGCATAGTGGGTTCTTCCTGGATACAAAGACTGAGGGGGCTAGTGCCTGCTGTGGAGGAGAAAAATCATTTTCCTTCTACCCCTCTAAGTAGTTCTGCTTCATAATCAAATTAGCATGAGACAGGATAAGAGGGGGAAAATATAACCAATTATATTACAGATGCACATACAGGGGTTTGCTAAGAATGTGGGACCCAAGGATAAATCAGGCAGTTGAGGCTTATATGCTATTCTGGACTAAGGAGAGGGATCAGAGGTCTGGGATTTTAAAGGGAAAGTGGACAATTTCCAGGCAGATGAGAAAGAGCAAACATCGGGTAAATAGGTTCTGGTTGAGCTACTGAGAAACAGTAGGTCCCAGAAAGGAGTCTAAGCGAGTTTTCTTAGCTTCTCTCTGTCTACCACACCCAGATCCTTCTCTAAAGCTAAGGTGATGGCTCCCATCCTTTCAGCAGGTTTTTTGTTTGAAGTCCTTGAGGCAGGTAAGCAGGAGGTAAAAGACTCTTCTTGAGTCTCTGTTTGTCTTTTAAAAGAACCAGCTTGAAATAATATTTCAAAGGCACATTTGGGGGTGGCAAGTCCTGCTTCCCCTCCCTGCCTAGGAGTCACGTTTGTTGCTGAGCAGTCATGAAAGTGCTAGAGATCATGAGTGCTCTCTGATGCCAACCCAGAATCCTCAAAAATGGCAAGATGCATGGAGGTCAACAAGCGAACCCACCTCCAGGTAACAAAGTATTCTGTTCCTTCTATGTGGCTGGTCAGGATGTAGCACCTTCCACCTCCTGTGTAGGAAAGGGTTATAGAGAGTAAATGGGAGTTTCTCTGGTACAGTCAGCAATCGAGCCCTGCATTCCCAGCTCAGGTCTTCAAGGTGGGGCACTTCCATTTTCCTGAGACTCCTCCAGGAAGGGGCTACCTGGCCACCTGGCCACCTGATCACCTGGCCCTGCCCACTGACTCCCACTTTATACCCAGAGTGGAGAATGAGCTTAGAGCTGCCATGCAAATAAACCCTAATGGCTTTCCTCCTGCATTTACATTATTAAGAGTTCCTTTGACTGGCGTTATGATGATAAATGAAAAATGCTTTGCACCATTACATTCAAGCACTAATGCAGAGTGAAAAGAATTCCTGCCTTTTTTTTTTTAAAGGGAAAAAGAGAGAAAATAGCAGATGGGAAAGCACTTGGCTCCTGATATCCTGCTTGGTTATTTGCATACAGGCCTGGGTGGGGGCTGCCACTCATACTGCACAGGGTCAGGTCCTTGCCCGCTGCCTGCCTTCTCAACATTGCACAGGATTTGCCAGCCTGAATTTTTATTTCTCAAGGACCCATGAGCCACATAGGTCCATTTGACAGGCCGGCAAGCTGAGTTACACAATTTCCTCAGATCATCACAGATAAATGATTGAAGTATCTGATTGGCCTGTGAACCAACATGCTTACCTCAGAAGGAACATGCTGATAATTTGCTGTGTAGCATGCAGTAGCTTAAGTTTTGTTTTGTAACCTCTTATTCTTTTTTTTTTTAAATATATTTTATTGATTTTTTACAGAGAGGAAGGGAGAGAGAGATAGAGAGTTAGAAACATCGATGAGAGAGAAACATCGACCAGCTGCCTCCTGCACATCTCCTACTGGGGATGTGCCCACAACCCAGGTACATGCCCTTGACCGGAATCGAACCTGGGACCTTTCAGTCCGCAGGCCGACGCTCTATCCACTGAGCCAAACCGGTTTCGGCGTATCCTCTTATTCTTAACATGTTTATCTTCTCAATGGAAGTGTACTTTGTTATTAAGATCATGGACTAAGAAGGAAAAGTTCTTAACTGAAGTCCTCATTTTCTCACTTTGAAGTGCAATGTAAGGACATAGTTTCCAATAACTTCCCATTGCTTTTTGCGGAAGAGTATACAGACCATTAAGTCTAAACAGTCCAGGGGCAGTGTCTCAATCAAAAATAGCCTTTTGATGCTAAGGCCAAAAGACAATAAGGTAAATAATCAACATGTAAACCCCTACAACAACATAGAATTTAGAAATCTGAGTGCAAAGGGAGTTCTGAAGCCAGAGTGGAATTCCAGCTTCCCTCAAAGTCAACGACACCACCTGTTAATAAGGCAGAACTGAGTTTGCCTGTCACTTCCTGTGGTGAGGACAGCACCGTCTCTACATTGTCTTTCTGTGCTCTGGAGGAAGAAGGGCATATCTGCCCACTTCCTGAGAGATCAAGCCTGGGGTAATCGATGTGCAGTGTGAGAGCTAAGGAAGGGATGGTTGGGATCCATAAGCATCTTGATGTAATCAGTTAGGATTGGTGGACACATAGTCTTGGGGTAGAAACTATCCTTTGATGTTTTATAATGATGACTTAATGGGTCTTTCAGGAAGTTTCTGGAAGGAACAATACAGTTATGTACCACTGTTATTTTCCTGAGCAAGATTCTTGGGAATAGTAGCTCTGTGCTGAAGAAGACAGTGGAAGGCTGAAGACACTAAGGTGTGTAGAAAGTGGGTCCCACCAGGTCAAGGCTGATCACAGCGTGGAGTCTCTGGAACTGGTGATCAATGGCCTTGACTGCTGTTAGATGGCCAGTGTCACCGTGTTAGAAGTAGTCATTAAGGGTCCGGTGAGTCCTGCAGTCACACTCCTCTCCCTCCTCATGTCAGAATGGCCCTGTTTGCCCAAGAGGTCAACTTTCCCTTCAGATCCTTCCCAACCTTTCTGAAGACTTTGAGTGGATGTAATTTGGGTGTCAGGATGAAATCTTGGAACTAAGAGCTCTTGATTTCATGTTCATATCTTTCTTTCTTGGTCCTATGAGTAAGGAGAGCAGAAAGTCTGTTCCAGGAGAGTGGTGGTGGGAGGGGGCGGGGTAGAGTGGTGAAGGATCACTGGAATCAAATGCATCTCCACACTGACGTGGTCCTATGTTCCTCCACACACCTGAGGAACTTCGGCTTTTTCCCTTTAAGCAACCCAGTATGCAGGACCGGAGTTTCTCTGCTCCCAGCTTCGAAGAAGTTGTATTGAGCAACTGTGAATAAAAAACAATTAAATTTGCTAAAGGTCTGCAAAATCAGATCTAATCTCTGTGGGGACTTGGAAAAAACAACCAAACAAAAGAGCTGAGTTATCGATTGCTGCATTTCAGCAGCTCTTAATCTGAAATGAAATCAGCCTGGACTGGGGCCCAAAGGCCAGAGACCCTAATATCCATTCTCCCCTTGTCAGAGGTCCACCTGTCAGAACTGGAGATTCTTGCTCAACAACTACATCAGTAGGCAGGTGGCAGGTTGCAGAGAGCTGCGGCCATTGGGCTTTCTTGGGGCACAAAAGGCAAAGAAAGAACTCGAATATTTTCTTAAGTGTAAAGCAGTGGAGCAAATTGAGTTCATGGGGTCAACTTTCTTCTTCTTCTTCACCATGTCTGCAGAAGCACCGCATCTGGCTGCCAGCGCTTTGCCTCCATCCTTATATTTCCTTTTTATGAGGTGCTGTCACTCTATTACCTTCCCCCGAGTTGGTCTTTACCCCTTTGACCTTCAGAGGTGGAGGGGGAGGACAGCAGCAGGACTGGTGGTCTGGGGCTTGCCAGGGAGGAGACAGATGTTGACCTTGAATAAACTAGGTTGGTAGCTTTCCCTGAGGTCAGGTTATTCCTGGGATGAAGTGAAAGGCAGCAGGAGTCTCACTGAGGATGTCATTTCAGAAGCCGAACTAGCACCTGGGAGGTCAAGGTGATCTAATTTGGGTTTTTGTTTTTCCTGCTTTTTTCCAATGTTTTTGGTCATTATAAGAAAGATCATTTCATACTCCCTGAGGCAAACCAAATGAAGGTCTGGAATCAAAACAAAGGGGATCTTTTGGCAATTACCCTGACTGCATGCAGCAAGCAAGTCAGAATGTCTTAGAAATGACAGCTTCTCAGTTTATCTTCTGGGATCCAAGGACAAAGAAGAGGTAAAAGACAATACCTGTGTGTTAGTGAGACCCCTTTGTCTTAGTCCCTTTAGACTGCTGACAGAAAACCATAAACTGAGTGGCTTATAACAACAGGAATTTATTTCTCACAATTCGGAGGCTGGAAGTCTGAGGTGAAGGTGACAGAAGATGGGGTGTCGGTGTGGGGCACTGCCTGGCTCATAGACAGCTGTCTCCTCACTGTTCTCAAGTGGCAAAAGGGGCAGGAGAGCTCTCTGAGTCTCTTTTTAAAATAAGTTGCCCTAGCCAGTTTGGCTCAGTGGATAGAGCGTCGGCCTATGGACTGAAGGGTCCCGGGTTCGATTCTGGTCAAGGGCACATGCCTGGCTTGCGGGCTCGATCCCCAGTAGGGGGTGTTCAGGAGGCAGCCTATCAATGATTCTCTCTCATCATTGATGTTTCTATCTCTCTCTCCTTCTCCCTTCCTCTCTGAAATTAATAAAAAAATATATTTTAAAAAATAAAATAAGAGCACTAAGGGGAGCAGGGACAGAGTGGAGATGGGCAAATGGGGGAAATGGGGACATCTGTAATAACATCAACAACAAAAGTAAAGAAAAAAATTAAAAATAAAATAAGGGCACTCATCTTATTCATGAGAGTTCCACCATCATGACGTAATCACCTCCCAAATGTACAAACTCCGAGTCCCATCACATTGGGGGCCAAGTCCCAACATATGAATTTTGGGAGGACACAAATACTTAATCCTTAGCTTTTTGAACTATGGTCTCCAGAAAACCACAAAGGGGTTAAACTTCCAGCACAGGCGAATTTGAACATCTTTAAATTGATAACTTAAAATTATTATTTTGCCCAGTGGTTCAGTGGTTGAGCGAATGAACAGTTCGATTCCCGATCAGGGACATGCCTTGGGTTGTGGGCTTGATCCCCAGTGTGGGGTGTGCAGGAGGCAGCCAATCAATGATTCTCTCTCATCAGTGATCTCTCTCTCTCTCTCTCTCTCTCTCTCTCTCTCTCTCTCTCTCCCCTTCTCCCTTCCTTTCTGAAATCAATAAAAATATATTATAAAATTATTATTTTGCCCTAACCGGTTTGGCTCAGTGGATAGAGCGTCAGCCTGCGGACTCAGGGGTCCCGGGTTCGATTCCGGTCAGGGGCATGTGCCTTGGTTGCGGGCACATCCCCAGTGGGGAGTGTGCAGGAAGCAGCTGATCGATGTTTCTCTCTCATCGATGTTTCTAACTCTCTATCCTTCTCCCTGGGTTGCGGGCACATCCCCAGTAGGGGATGTGCAGGAGGCAGCTGATCGATGTTTCTCTCTCATCGATGTTTCTAACTCTCTATCTCTCTCCCTTCCTCTCTGTAAAAAATCAATAAAATATATTTAAAAAAAAAAAAAAAAGTAGATCTCTAAACCTTATTTCTCAGCCCACTGCAAATCAGCTTTCATTGTGACCCCTGGTCAAGGTCAACCATGACATTATTGACTAATTTTCATATTCCTTCTTCTGCTTAATTTTCTTAGAGCAGTTGGGCATAGTGAGCCACTTCTTTCTTGAGTTGTTTCTCAATCTTGATATCGTGGGCACCACACTCTTCTGCCTCCATCGTCACACCTTGGCTATTCCTTATTTCTCTGACCGAGTTAGCATTCAGGTTGGTTGAAGTTTCCTCTTTGACTCTTTTATAATTCCACACACTCTCTGGGTGAGCTCTCTATTCCTGACACTACTGCACTTACAGCCTTAGCCCAGACCTGTGTCTATATTCCCAGCCACCAGTTAAACATGTGTGTGTGTGTGTGTGTGTGAGTGTCTCACCGGCCTCTCAAACTCACTGTGTAGAAAACCATTTTCTCAAATCCCCTGCACATCTCATTACTGGGATTAATGATGTCTCTATTCGCCTAGTGGCCACACTGGAACTTTTGTTATGTCCTTACTCTTCTCTCTGTCCACCTCCTTATTCAGTTTAAGTCCAAACATCTTAGCTTAGCATGTGAGGAGCATCATAAGCTGAACCTAACCTCCCTTTGCAGGCCCACACTCACATCAGATCTAGGCCAGGTTTCCAATGCCCTTTCACTACTCTTTAACACTCATTATTTCCTTCTTTGTCTACATCAATCCCCTAGGAGCCAGGCCTCTTTCCTCTCAGTGCCTGCAGTGCCTCATACTCCACCAGACCTGCTTTGTTCCATGGCTCCTTTGCAAAGCCTCCTCTGTTCAACCAGATGGAACTGGCCACTCACTCTAGAATACGCACCTCAGCGGCATGTGTCACACCACTCATGTGCCAGGAGAAAGCCATGTTTGATGTAGGAAGACCTCAGGATGAGCTTAGAGGTAGACACGCTCATGCATTTACTTTACCCTCTGCTAGGCCCTGGGGAAATAATGGTTAACCTACATGGTGATGCATCTGTACCCAGCCCCCAGACTGGAGGAAAGAACAGAGAGAAGTTCATTTTTTAATCTTTGTATTATTCTGACTTTCTAACACAATTTCTGGCACACAATAGAGGCTCGACAAATCTTGGTCCAGTGAATGAATTCCTGTTTGGATTAGGAATGAATTCTGCTTCAGAGATAGATAAGCCTTAAAGGTAGATGAGGTCATACCAAGGAGCTCACCCCTGACACTTGGAGGATGGTAATACAGTACTTCCTGTATGACTTTTAAGGGTCTGAGGGATGGTGAGGCAGGCTGGAAAATTGATGTTTGGATTCTCTAAGCCACACAGTAGGAACATGGTCATAAGAGAGGGTCAGTGTCCTCAGAAAGGAGTGGGAAGGGCACAGGAGAGATGGAGAGAATCCTGGGTTCTCTCTCGCTTTCAAGCTGTGGGCAAGGACCCGTGAGCCTCAGATTCCTATTTGTAGACAGAGATAAGACATCTACCCTGCAAGCATGTTGCAAGAATTTGACAAGTGCCCTAAGTGCATTCGCAAGTCATTCATAAACTCAAATTTTGGATGTTATTGCTTTTTAGAGTAATCGTCTGTGATGCTGATGATAATGATTATGAAAACATATGAATAATAAAGACACAAAGTGACACAAAAATAAATAGCTATATAATACACATGGAAAAACAATTGGAAAATACTAAAGCCACTGGAATCAACAGCTCTAGTATTTCCATACATGCTACTTGGATACTTATCAAAATAGGAGGCGCTCATGTAAAGACATGCTTTAGAATGCATTTGTGTCTAGTGTCTATCACCAGCAATTTCTATTCATACAGTATTGCTCCAATGCACTTATTCTGTAGCATTATAAGGCAATTATGAATTCACGTCGTAACCCTTTCCTGGTCTCTTGGAAGAGCTTGTCCTTCCCTCTGACATGTCCCAAGGCACTCTGACCTTATCCATGTCATGGCCTTGACATTGCAGTTGTTGGTTGACTTCTCAGTCTGCCTCAAATGTTATTTGAGCTTCTTAAGGACAAAGACTGTATCTTGTTGACTCCACTCCTGGCGCCTAGAACAGGCACATCTCAAAGATGTCAGAGGTCAGCTCCAACAACCACAAAAAGTGAGCATTACAATAAAGCCAGTCATAGTCTTTTTGTTGGTGGAGGGTCTTTCTTCGATTTATAAGAATGCAACATCCATGAAGTACAGTAAAGTGAAGCACAATAAAAGGAGACACGCCTGTATGGAGTAAAACACTTAATTTGTGCTCAAGAAACATTTGCTGGCATCCATTCATTCATTACCCCACACTCACGGAGTGCCTTTCACTGTGCTCAGCTCCAGGCACCCAGGAGTGCCGGTCACACTTCCTCACAGAGACTGTGGACTAACAGACTAGCTCAGCCACAAGGAATGATTTAATTAAAGTTGTGGTCAGTGCAACAAAGCAGAAATACAACATGCTAGGAGAATGTGTGAGGGTCCCCATCCATGTATGAGGGAGTAGGAAAGGAATGTTGAGAAAATTCTATACAAATCTAAAATATGAGGAAGACTTATTCATATGGGGGGGGGTGCAGGTGGGGAACGATGGGTACAAGGAATCACCCAGCCTGAGGGAGCCACGGGAGCCTGAGATGGGAGGATGTGTCCCCTGGAAACTGAAAACACCTGAGGTCCCAGCTGACACGAGGATGGGCCTCTGGTTGCCCAGTCAATTAATAGCAGAGGAAGGACTGGAATCCAGGCGTTTTCTTCCCAGGCCACATGGCAGAACACGAAGCTGTGGTCAGGAGAATGAGAGGAAGCTGTGAGCACTTGGAGAGTGACAATGGGCAAAGATCCAGACTGATAAGGGAAAAGGCAAAAGGCAAGTTCGGCTGGAAAGTCACACCAAGTTCATCAGGACTAAATGGTTCTTCTTAAGCAAGACACCTGCCCTGTGTCTTATCCAGTGCTCAGGAGTGGAGCTGACAGGTCCTGGACCCCCCACAGCGGACCCTGCGTGTGCTCCTGTCTGAGTCTCCCTGCTGGTGACAGCAGCTAGAGGCCTCTCTGGACCACAAGTCCTGGGGAATCTGCTTCCCCAGAATGCTACCTCCCAGCAGCATCCTGCAGGCTGACACCTTAATAGCCCGTGTCCCTACGGACCCCCTCAACCTGTTGCTGGATCCAGTGAGTAACTTCTCCTCCCACCAGGCTGTCCCCGGAGGCACACCGCAGTCGCCTATGCGGCAGGGAGATAGGCTGTGGTGATTCAGAATAGCTTGATTTGCAGCAGCTCCGTGCAAAAGTGTCGCCGAGACCTACAAAAATCCCCACGGTCTTGATTAGGTTTGCCTTTCGCTGTTTATCTGTGATACCTGTCTGTGTTTATAGCCAAGCTCAGGGCCACAGCTTTCCTGATGGGAATCACTCCCGAGGCTCTGGAAATGTGGCCCCTCACTGGGGTGCTGTGGGCAGTGAGAATGGAGAGAAAAGCAGAGGATGCAGGAGGGAGATGTCTCATTCAGCATTACGAGAGCTACTGTCCTGGTTAAGGCACAAGCGCCTCGATATCTTCTTTCTGCCCAGTCATTCCCCACACCTCCTCTCAGACTCACACTTACTTGGGGGGACATGGACGGGACTGACAGGCAGATAAGGTAAAAAGATGCCTCTAAGGACACATCTAGGTTAATGATCTGCTTACCTGCCTCCCCTACTCTGGCCAAACCTGGAGCTCCAGGACAAGGAGGGACCCTCTTGTTCAGAATACACCCAGCCCACAGCATCTACTGGTGGGGTGGGGGGGGTGGGGGGGTGTGGTTTGCTGTCCCCAGCTGGGGGGGGGGCGGCTGATGTCCCCAGTGAGTTTTCATACCAAGCAGGGCCCTGGATGAGATAGAGCACACCCCCTCTCCCCACCAAATCCCTCTACTTCCTCCCACTCCCCACCACCTTCCACCACTCCCAAATTTTCTTGTTTTGAGTGGTGGAAGGAGGATGATGAAAGGCATCTAAAAAATACATTTCAAGAAAGAAAAAGAACTCTTATCCTTAATGAACCTTATTTGAGGACTTAAGAAAATGTTTGAGTGTAAGAGATTTTGAAAGTAGGTAGAGTGGAGGAGGATTCAGCCCCTCAGCCTGCCCAAGACCCTGCCCATGAATTCTTACCACTGATAATCCTGTAGCAGACAGGGGAGTATTTGATTTCTCCTTAGGAGAGGATGCCATGTTTGATGTAGGAAGACCTCAAGATGAGCTTAGAGGTAGACACATTCATGCATTACTTTACCCTCTGCTAGGCACTGGGGAAATAATGGTTAACAAGCCAAGACCTGTCCCTTTATGAACTCTGTAATCTAGTGTAGGCGACAGATAGCAAATTATTTTCTCATTAAAAATTGAGACGAGTTCTCAGCAGGAGATAAAAAGGTTTCAGTGAGAGGAACTGACAGAGGACCTCTTATTTTGGAAGGTGTCAAGAAAAACATTTTTGAGGAAGTGACAGTTAAACGGAATGGCAAGGAGTTCAATCACCTTGGACTATTTAAGAGAGGTGATGAATTGCTCAAGATCCTATAACTAGGATGCTGTAGAATTAGGACAAGAGGTAGGACCTCAAATCTAAGGCTTCAAAACAGAATGTGATTTTATCAAAATAATTAAATATCAATAATACGATCAGTGACACTAAAAATATTGGCCTCACTGTCCTCACCCAAGAATCCCCTTCTCCAAGGCAACCAGTTTCAATTCTCATCTGTTTATTTGGCTATTTACCTCCAGATTTCTAAATAACATTCTTGTAAAGTTATTTCATCAAGCCTAGATATCAGTTTACTACAGAAAATAAAGATTTAGGACTCTCACACCTCTCACCCATCACATTTATTTCTCCCACTATCCCAATATATAGTTGCACATCAACATTTTTGGTTGAATCAATACATATTCAAATCATCAATATAATGCAAATCAAAACAAGTAAATTATAATTCCATTTACTCTTATACAACTTCCCCTTTTTCTTATAGTTACTTATTTTTCCATGTATGTCTGCCCTTTTTTTTTTCAGAATGTTTCCCATTGTACTATAAAAAGTGAATCAGCCCTAACTGGTTTGGCTCAGTGGATAGAGCGTCAGCCTGCGGACTCAAGGGTCCCGGGTTCGATTCCAGTCAAGGGCATATACCTTGGTTGCAGGCACATCCCCAGTGGGGAGTGTGCAGGAGGCAGCTGATCGATGTTTCTAACTCTCTATCCCTCTCCCTCCTCCCTGTAAAAAATCAATAAAATATATTTTTTTTAAAGAAAAAGTGAATCAGACTTCATGCCTGAGGCAATCTAGCAGATTTTATTGTTGCCTTTGCAGTGTTGACTTGGAGTATCCCTTCTAGAACCCTCAATTGTCCTGCTTGGATTTGAGGAGGTTGCTGTCTAGACTTGCTTCACAGTTGTCATGCAGAAATGTCCCATTACGGCCATCTGGCACCTCTCTCTCTCAGTCTGGAATGTTTCCAGGACCCCCATGATTTCCGTTTTCTTGAATTTACCCATGTTTTGGAAAAGCACACTTTCAGCTACTTCCTGAGGAAAGCACTGACAACTTGCTTGTTTCAAAAATATCCTACGTGTTTCCTTACATGTGGTTGTTTGATTCGGTATAGAACGCTCACTTTCCAGCACTTTCCCCTCAGAATCTCCTCAGTGCTCTGCAGGTTTCAGGGATGCTGTGGAGAAATGCTATGCCTGCTGATTCCTGCTTCTTTGGATGCGATCGCCAGTGTTTCCTAGGAAGCTCTTAAGCAACACTCTTCATCCCTGATATCTGGGGATTTCTTTATACAGTGCCTTGGTCGTGTGGATGGGTACATCTACAATGATTAAATTTTTTTTAATGTACTCTCCTGGATACTTAGTAATTTCCTTTCCAATCAGTTTTGGAAACTTGTCTTTTGATAGTCATTTGTGAATTGTCTCCTCTTTTCTCTCTATTTCTTTCTGGAAGTCCCATTAAATGGCTGTTGTATTTTTAAAATATGTCCTCATTTCTATTTTCTATCTCTTTGTACTACTTTCTGGGAGAGTTCCACAACTTTATCATCCTATGTTTGAAATTCATATTTATTTTTTAAAAATGTCTACAGCATTTTTAATTTCTAAGAGGTCTTCATTATTCTCTATTTCCTGTTTTTTGTTTTTTGGGGTTTTTTTTTTGTTTTTTTTTGCTTGGGGAGTAAGTGCTCAGAGCTCTTTGGAAGGTCTATATGTGACTGTATGTTGGCTGTGAGCCTCACTCTACGTTCATGGAGAGGAGCCATCCATCTTGTTGGGGAACCTTCAAATATCAACAAGTTTGATCTGTCCTTGTGGGTGTGTTTTTCAGGAAAGGCTCTTTCAATCTACCTATCTGTGCCTTGTCCCCGAGTTGCTCTTACCTTGAGCATCAGGGTTACCTGCAGGGCTGGTTCAAGCACAATTGTGGGCCTCTCCCTCAGGAGTCCTGCTTTAGTAGGGGTGGGCCTGTGAATTTGCATTTCTAATAAGTTCTCAGGTGACACTGCTGCTGCTGATTTGGGGGCCACCTTTTTGGAAACCACTGCTCTAGTTCTCCATCTCTTACCAGGATAGACGTACAGTTCCCCAATCTCAAAATTTAGGGAATGTGACTCTTCCTCACAGAGACTTTCAGAGTCTCCTTGTTTTTTGCCGCATCTATTACCTCAGCCTCCATAAGTGCATGGTGTCTCAAATGCATGAGTGTTTCTAGAGGTTTGCAGCCTGAATCAGCTTGCTTCTCCCATCCATTTCAGTTTTAACTTTCCCTGCTTGGCGAGATGAGTTCCTATTCATTCATCTGCTTTCCAGCTTATACAATTTTGACAACATATTTCATCTGGCGATGTTCTCTCTCTTGTCTAATTTGTCTATGTAGATATATATCTTTAGTGTCAATTTAGAGGGGTATTGGAAGGAGGTAGAACATAGCAGTTATTTAGGCCACTATAATTAGTCATGTTAAGAGTTATTTTGAATGCAGGGTATTGCCTTCCTTCCCTGTACTAAGTACAACTCTCTTTGGCCATAACTAAGAATGAGCTGATGCTGTCCCAACCAAAGCCCAGAGAACCTTGAATGTGCCATTATCCTGATCACATAAAGCACTCTCCTTTTCATTCCTGCTGAGAGAGGAATGCTCTGCAGACCCAAAATTCCAACCACAAATGGAAGAAAAGGCAGTCTGACATTTTCTTGACTGTTTGGAAATTTTTCTAGCACAGCAAGCTGTTTATCCCCACTCTGGTTCTTATTGAATTAAGGAGGGAGAAAAGAAATCAATTCACTCTCCATATGCTGCACGGTGAAAACCACCACTCGCTAAACACTACGGAATATGTAGGAAAGGGGAAAAAAGATAAATCCATCAACTAACAAGATAAGTGCCTTGTTCCTCCATCTGTTACTGCTGTGTCCTTATCTGGAATGGGAGCACGGCAGCCACGATACATCTTGTGTCAGGTATTATATTCCCAAGTCATATGAATGAATTTTCATGCTGGTAACCATCCATGATCTAGCCCAGCCACAGCTAAATTTGTCCTAAGGCATCAACTGTCTTTTTGCATTTGAATTCACAGGCAGGGAATAGGGTCGGCTGCTGCCCTTGGTGATGGTATCTGTCTCAAAGCTGTTCCAGCATGGCTCTCTCTCTCTCTCTCTCTGCTGTGGTGATAACTTAGTTCTCTGAGGAGGTTCTGATGTCCTTTAAGGAGACATGAAAAAAAATGGAGGCCTGGAGAAAATGTAAATAGAGATCCTGTGGATGGGTACATCTACAATGATTGAATCATTGATTAGACGATTGATTAGACGTGCCACATCTTAGATCATGGGGGAGAACTCAGAATAGCGTTCCACTGGAATGGCATCTCCGGCTCTTCAGCAGCCCCAATTATACTGCGATGATTTCCTCATTCAAAACCAGGGGTTATTTCGAGGACTCAGCCTTCACTGAGCATCCAGGTGCAGAAATAGAGATGATGACATGTGGCATCAGAACCCGTGTTTTTGGCACTTCCAACAGGGGCTGAGCATCTCAGCAGAGAGAGATAACCCGTTTGCATCTGTGATCGAGACTTGTTCTCACAGTTTATTATACCGATGGTGCAATTCTTCTATATTATCATCACTGTCATCCTCAGCATCCTCACCAGCAGCAACAGCACCATAACAGTGGGTGCGTTACAGTTCTCAGCACTCATTGAAAATCTTGCCCATGTTCATCTCCATCTGTATAATCTGAGAGCATTTAATACATGACATGTGCAGTGTGCTGGACAGGGTTACTTAGGCCCTAGTGTTCATGAGTTAGATGTGGGTCAGGGGTCCAGGTGAGACACAATGAGCAACTTTATGTTGCAAGTGGTGAACAGTTGGAAAGAAGGGAAACGGTTTGAAATATGCAGCAAATAAATTCAGAAAATTAAGACACTAGATTTTATTAGAATAAAGAATGAAAAATAAAATTTGTCTTCTAGGCTCCTAGCAAGGACGCCTAGGTTTATGATTGTAGCACATTTAGGAGATAGGAGAGAATAGGCCATATAGAGAGAGGAAAATATGGTAACTTCTCTTTGGAATATATTGAGATTGAGATGCCGGAGTCATCTAAGGAGGGTTGTCCTGCCAGCAGGAAGTATGTGAGTCTAAAACTCAAGGGAGATGTCTAAGGATAGAGATACAGACATGAGACCATCAGAGCACAGGTGGTATAGTAGGCAGCCTCTAAGATGGCCCCCAGTGATTCCCAGGCCTTGATCTTCATGCTCTGTGTTATCTCTTCCCCTTGAATGTATACGTAACTTACCAACTCACTTCTAATGAGTAGACTACCACTTTCACGATTATCACTTCTAATGAGTAGACTACCACTTTCAAGATTATGTTGTAAAAGCATGTGACTTCTACCTTGGGCTCTCTATTATCAGTCCCTCTTGAAGCACTCATCTCAGTAAAAGCCAGCTTCCCATATGAATGAACTTGGAAGAAGACTCCGTCCCCCAACTCCCCAGTTGAGCTTCAGATAAAACCAGAGTCCTGGCCAACTGCTTGACTAAGGCTGCATGAGAGATCTTGAGCCAGAGGACCTCAGCTAAGCTTCTTTCTGATTTATTACCCACAGAAACCATAAAATAATAAGATGTTTGTGGCATTAAGTTGCTAAGTTTTGGGGTAATTTATTACATAGCAATAATTACTAATATAGGTAGTTAAACTTATAAGAATATTTGAGCTCACCCAGGAAGATGGTGTAGAAAGAGGGAAGTAGAACTCTGATGCTCACCAATGTCTAAAGGATTGGGGAGGGGGGTAATATGGGGAACAGAAGAAACAGGAAGAGTGAAATGAGAAGAAAGGGCTACTTGGCATTATAAAAGAACAGGGAATGTGTTTTGTTTTTGTTTGTTTGTTTTATGGAAAACAAATGCTGCATATAGCTCAATTAATATAAGATTGAAATGTTCTATACCTATGGCAATCGGGATATGATCTTGGATGGTCTTACTAAGAACAGTTTCAGTAGAGTAGGGAGGATAAAAACCAGATGGCAGTGGGTTGAGGAAAAAATGGCACATGAAGAAGGAAGAGAGAGGAATCACAGACTATTTTTTGATGTGCTTCTGACTATGTTTTGAGAAGAATAATTTAGGAAGAAAAAAAGGATTGGATGATAAAGGAAGACATGACATAAAATGATGGGTGTGCATGATGGAAGGACTTGGGTGTATTTATGACTCCCATGGGGCAGAAGAAGAGAGTGAGTGAGCATTTTAGAATGGGTAAAAGATGGCCAATGGAAGAAAAACATGAATAAAAGTGGGAAAAGTTGGGATCGAGGACACAAGTGGAAGCAGTTGGCTAAAATAGGACTGTAGCTCATTAGCTAAGACTGGAGAAAAGACATAAAAGAATAAATATGGGTGTATACGTCTTTGGGAAGGAGGATGAGAAATTATGGGAGATTGTACTTGACCATGATTTTCTTACAAAAGCAGGAAGAGGTTTATACCAAGACAGTGGTTTTCAACCATCTCCACTCAGTATCCTTAACGAGAGAGGAGTTCATGCACATCCCTAATAATGTGAAGTCATAGCACAAAATGGCGAGCCACAAGCTCAACAATGAAAATTAATTAATATATACTATTTATATTTATTCATATCATAGCCATATTTTAATATAAGACACTTTGAATTTGTTAAAATATTTAACTTGCCTCCAAAATTATTCAAATGAGATGTATGTTTCTAAAAGCTGCATTATATTTATCCTGTGGCATATTTATCTTGGCACATTGCCCTGTACCCCTGTGTATTTACAGAGCAGTTTGAGAGTCCCAGCCTTAAACCATTAGCGCCCACCTTCACATTAGCTCTATCAGATTGTGAGATTTATTCAGGTCTCAGTGGTCACCTTGGGAAGCCCAGAGCTTCATCAGAGTGAATGAATGAGAAAAAGAAAATGTACCCTTAGTTGTTGTAATGAGGTGAGAAAGTAAAGAGGGGCATATCTTAAGCAACATTGTCAGACTTGGGGAGGTCTCCTTGGTGCCCCAGAAATAGGGCTGTGTCCTTGTGGGGCATGACGGAGGATCTGGTGTTTGAGGTCAGGGATGGTGTACAGCGATCAGCCCCAGAATGTGGGAGGAGGATGGAGACAGGTGGAAGTTGTTGAGGGAAGTAATAGTGTAAGTGACAAGGACACACACTGAACTTCCCTGTTTTTCCAAATGATGGACCTGGTGGGGATGAACAATTCCTGAAGATGAGATTTGTACACACCATTTAACCTCTTTTGCTTTGGGGCACACCACATAAATTGTTATGAGCCCAATTATTTTTTCCTTCTAGATCAGGGGTTGACAAACTAAGGCCCACTAGTCAAATACAGCCAGCTATATCTCTCAGTAAATGCAGTTTTATTGGAATATAGCCATGATTCTTTGCCAACATCACGTCCATGGCTACTTTCCCCCCATAACCACCGATGTGAGCAATTGTGACAAAGACTTTATAGTCTGCGAGCCTAAGAGATCCACCCATGTCGTGAGATAAAACCCAGCAAACAACTTCAGCAGATCATTCCTACTCATTGTCTACAATAATTCTGAGTTTTCAGAAATTCAACTAAGGACTCCTTAAGCCTAAGGGAGGAAGTGCTACTCTGTACCTCAGAGAATTCTGAGCCTTCACCTGAGCCCCATCTCAAGGTTGATAGTGTAAGCCTGTGAGTATTTTCTGTGCTTAAATACAATTTCTCTATTAACAGAACCTCCCAGGTCCAGCTCAGCCCTATAATAATTGGCCAAATTCTCCAGTTTGATGTTCTATTGAGAATCAGCCTTTACATGGTCTTTATTCACCTTCTCAGCTCTTCTCCTTTCAAATTTACTTGTTCTCTCTTTTAGAACTTCCCAGCAAGCACACTCGGTGTTCTGGACTCAAATTCTGTTCTTTCCCTCTTTTTATTTTTTTAAAAAAACAGCACTTATATTTTTATTGATTTCAGAGAGGAAGGGAGGGGGAGAGAGAGAGAGAGAGAAACATCAATGATGAGAGAGAATCATTGACCAGCTGTCTCCTGCATGCCCCTACTGGTGATCAAGCCCTTACCCTGGGCACGTGCTCTTGAACAGAATCAAACCTGGGACCCTTCAGTCCACAGGCCGACACTCTATCCACTGAGCTAAACCAGCTAGGGCTCTTTCCCTCTTTTTTAAAAATATATTTTATTGATTTTTTACAGAGAGGAAGGGAGAGGGATAGAGAGTCAGAAACATCGATGAAAGAGAAATATCGATCAGCCACCTCCTGCAAATCCCCCACTGGGGATGTGCCCGCAACCCAGGTACATGCCCTTGACTGGAATCGAACCTGGGATCTTTCAGTTACAGGCCAATGCTCTATCCACTGAGCCAAACCGGTTTTGGCTCTTTCCCTCTTTTTTGACCCTCAATACAGATGATGACCAGGACTAGGTAGCACATTTTAAAAAAAATATGAATCCTTCATGCAAAAAGTTTTACTCCACCCATCACACTCAGGCATGCATGTACTCATCTTCCTCTTCTTCACCTTTGAGATCCAGAGTCCTTGGAGCCCATCAAAATGAGTGCTTGCAGCCTCCTCCATAGCACTGGGTTGCATGTGCCCACACATAACCTTTATCAAGTCATAAATGCTTCTCTGATTTAGGGTTTGGGATGAAGCCAACTCTAAGCTCATGTATGTATGGCCAGTGCTGATTACCTGTGACTCACAGTGGTTAATACAGGTTATGAAATTGTGGTGACTGGGTCGTAATGCTTAACCCACTTTGGGGGCCTCCATCTTTACCATGACCCAGCGTATCCCCAGGAAGCTTGCCATTTGCATTGATCTCAGTTGTTCCAGGGGCCCAAGCAGAAAGTTGGCTGTGAAATTTCACAGCCAGAAGCTAATTGTATTTAAAGGCATGTAAGAAATTAACATATAATTGTGGCTGACTTTAAAAATCACTGAGGTCCAATCCAATTATAGAGTCCGCAACAGGAATGCAGATAGTGGTGTTCTGGTTTTAGAACATTGATTTAATCATAGCAGAGACTCAGACGGTGGCCCTGACCACCTGGACCCAGTCAGTCTGACAGGAGTTGGGGCAGATCCCCAGCTCCCAAAGTCCATTCATACAATATAGGCCCTGAAGGTGGAAGATAGGAGAAGGCAACATTTGCTGGTATATATGGATTCGCAAGGCTCTCAATTAGGCACCTTCTAACAAGGTGACTAAAGGGCAATTCATTTAAAAAATATATATTTTATTGATTTTTTAACAGAGAGGAAGGGAGAGGGATAGAGAGCTAGAAACATCCATGAGAGAGAAACAGTCAGCTGCCTCCCACACTCCCCCCAATGGGGATGTGCCCGCAACCAAGGTACATGCCCTTGATTGGAATCGAACCTGGGACTCCCCAGTCTGCAGGCGGACACTCTATCCACTAAGCCAAACTGGTTAGGGCAAGGGAAATTCATTTTAAAGCCCACCTTGTCCCAGAGCAGTTCCTGACTTGGTCTGGGTGAGGGTATCAGGAAACGGAGGAAAGCGACATGGTGACATTCAAAGAGCAACTGTTCCAAACTCTCAATGCATCATCTAGATTCTGTTCTTTCTCTCTTTCCCTAAAAAACACACATATTTTTATTGATTTCAGAGAAGAAGGGAGGGGGAGAGAGAGAGAGATACATCAATGATGAGAGAGAATCATTGATTGGCTGCCTCCTACTGGGGATCAAGCCCTGCCATCGATTGAGTACCTACTACGTGGCAGTATCATGCTGGGCTCTTTGCATCCATTAACCGCATGGCAAGAGGGTGCCTATTCCTGACTGGAATTGCAGCTGTGCTGCTCCTGACAAGAAAATCAGCCCCAGTGGGAGCCACAGATCACTTCCCAGAGATTGTCATGTGCAGGCAGAGCTTTAGGCTGCAGGAGCTTGAGCTCCATTTGGCAGGAGGTGGGGGCATCACATTTCAGGTGGAGGAGTCACATGAGGACAAGTAGGGCCCTGAGTGTGACCTTTGGAGAGAAAGCAATCTGTAGTGAGGATTTTTAGGGCCGTTTCACTATGTGACGCATGGGGTAGCCCCTGCTCCCCTCTCTAAAGGCACCTGCCTTCTTCCCACCTGAAATTCTGGAAGGCACATTGCACCCGATTGTGGAGGGATCCAGCTGTGTGCAGGTTCCATGTAGTTCCCTCCATTGAGCACCAACCATGTATGCTTCAGGCATGTTTTCTCATTTATTCTTCAGAGAAGATCTCTGAGTGGGTAATATGTTAGCACACAGACCCGGAGAGGTTAAGCGAATTATCCGAAATGACACTGACAGGAAGAGGGAAAGGTGGGTTACCCATCCAGGTCAGCCTCGCTCCAGACCTCCACACGGTCCCTGCACTCTTCTGAAACTGACAGGCCTCTGATGGGGTGGGGCCAGAGGCTGAGGGAAAGCAAACTAAAAATAATAGCGATGGACACTCAGACAGTGTTGCTCAGTGGTTGAGCTTCGAACTATGAACCAGGTGGTCACAGTTTAATTCCCGGTCAGGGCACATGCCTGGGTTCCAGCCTCAATCTCTAGTGGGAGGCGTGCAGGAGGCAACCAATCAATGATTCTCTCTCATCATTGATGTTTCTCTCTCTCCCTCTCCTTTCCTCTCTGAAATGAATAAAAACATATTTTTAAAAATATAAAAAAATAGCTATACCATAACTAAAAGTAATGTCAGGAAGAAAACAGTAACAGGATATGAATAGGAATGTGTAATGCACATAAAAGCCAAAAATAATGATTTTTGCTCTATAGCCTGCCCTTTCACACGACCCATGCCCAGGCCGCCCGCCCTCCTTAACATGGGTGCTGAGTGTTTGAGTTGCAGGTGGATGCGTCCTCTCACTTAGTGGTCATTTCTGTGAATCAGATAAGGAGAGGTTCCAGTTTGGTTTGGGGATGACCAAGAGGGTTGGTTGTGGATCCCCCAATATGCTCCTTAGACCTCTAAACACTAAGGTTGGGGCAGTTCCTCTCTCTCTTGGCTTCTTCCTGGGCTGATGCTTCCCTTGATCACTTTATTTTTTCAGAGTTCATACACTTACCATTGCATTTACAAGACTCCCCTTCCCTTTGCTTCCCACTGGGTCCTGATGGATTTCGGTTGTGTCTTCAGAGGCCCCCAGTCCCTGCTCTAATTTCAAGTAGAGCGCTCTCCGAGGTGGTTCAGGCTGGGCCTGAGAATCAAGTCCTAATCTCCACATTAGCGCTGATTCATCTCTTTGCTGAGCACTATCATTGACAGCTCTTGGGGAAGGCGGGGGGGACCTAGCATCTTTCAGAAGAATATATCGGGTTTGTTTGTATTTGTATTTGCTTCCACGCTGAATTCTGATTGCATCCCGCGCCTTGACACTACAATTATTAATTTCTCCGTCTGCTCTTCCCTTCTCGCTGCCTGCCACGGAGACGTGGTGATGGATAATGTTAGATGTGGGACTGGATGAGCGGGGGTGGCGGGGGGGAGGGAGAAGGGGAAGACAGATGTTTCATTATGAGGTTTGGAATCTCAGTTTGGGCCTCCAGAGCAGAGGCCTGGAGCTGCGCTGCATCTGGAATGAGGATGAGGAGGGATCCCGTTCTGAGGAGCCGCAGCCCTGCCCCAGTTCTGCAGCTTTGCTCCACTTACTCTCCTTGTCCTGGTGTGTCCCGGGCAGTTGGATTTCACACCCATTTACGGGGAATACCAGGAAGCAAATAAAACAGAGCATAGAAATCTGGGTCATCTTGATTCTTCGGGCGGCTGCATCCCCACTTTGTGGCTCAATAGGCCACACAGCGTGGCTGAGTGACCGCGTGGCCAGACTAGGTCCTGTGGGCTGGTGAAGTCGGGGCAGCTCCTGCTTGCAGTATCTCCTGATTTTTGTTTATAAATGGGGGCCTGGTAGTTCCTGCTGAGCTCCACAACTCAGGGCTGACGAGGCTCTGAGACCCAGACTCAGGCTTCCCTTGCCCTGTCTGAGCCCGAGGGGGATGTGAGGGGCAGAGGCGGGTCAATGCTGCATCCCCCTCTCCCTACATTGCACGTCCTCCCACCTGTAACTTTCCCACCCGCCTGGCCTGGTCCCCACTTGCTTTGCTTCTCTGCCGCACACACTAGTTTCCGGTCTGATGTGAGGGGAGGGCAGGAGAAAGGCATGTTTTTGGACTATGCGCCTGTGCACCTGGTGTGCCCTGCCTGTGCCCCTAGCTGTGGCAATCCCAAGGGCAGACTCTGAAAGCTGAGATGCTGAGATGGGAAGTGGATTCTGTCCTCTGGCGACCAGGATGACCTGGTGCTGACAGGAGCCCTTGATCATATGAAATCCAGTGTCTTCTTTTGCTGTGCAGTTCTGTGTCCACACAGACCACGTGGAAGGAAAGGGGGTGCCTTAGGCCAAAGCAGCCCCTCCCCTATTCTCATGTGTGTTTCCCACCAAGCAATTCTCAAGTCCTCAGAGGATACTGACTGGGTCCCACAAACTAACAGTTTGGACACTCTCTACTTGGAGTTGGTATCAGTCACCGCAGCTTAAGACTCGAGAGACTGCCCACTTCCGAGGTCAGTCCCAAGTCCAGGCTGTGCTTCTGACCGACTGGCTATCTACTGGAGGTCTCCACAGCTCCTTGCTCGGGTTCAATTAATTTGCTAGAGCAGCTCACAGACTCAGAGAAATATTTGCTTCTGTTCACTGATTTATTATAAGGGACACAGATGAACAACCGCAGGAAGAGGTACATAGGAAGGTCTGGAAGGAGCCCGAGAAGTGCAGAATCTGCCCCATGGACTGGCATGCGCCACCCTCGGTTGCATTCACCAACACAGAGCTCATCACACCTCCTTCCAGAGTTTTCTTGCAGCTTACTGCTCCCTCCCCTTCCCAGAGGTCACTGGGGGCATGGCTGGAAGATCCAACCCTCTAATCACTTGACCTTTCTGGTGACCAGCTGCATCCTCAGGCTATCTAGGGACACCACCCTAAACCACCTCATTAGCATAAACTCCAAAGGGACTTCCTATGAATGAGAAAACACACTCCTCTCTCTCAGGAAACTCCTATGGTTTGAGGAAGTCTGTGCCCTGAACCTGGGACAAAGTCCACATATATTTCTGACCACACTGCACCTGTCCTGCAGTCGTACCTCCCAGGTGCAGCGACTGGAGCAGGCCTCCCCCTCAGCACCTCCATTCAGGGCTGAGGCCATGTGTTGCAGCCACCAGCTAGGGGGTTGGTGATGTTGGTGATATCAAAGACAGATGGCAAAGCCACTGCATGGCAATGGCCTTTGACCTCAGCCAGGCTGGACCACAGCAGAGCCAGAGGCATGGGGTCCATAGCTACCTGAAGGAGTCGTGCTGGGGGCATCTGGTGAGCTCCTGCTTCTATTGGGGGAAAGGCTCTTATTGACCCTCCATGAATCCTCCAAGGCAGCGGTTCTCAATCTGTGGGTCGCGACCCCTTTGGGGGTTGAACGACCCTTTCACAGGGGTCGCCTAAGACCATCGGAAAACACATATATAATTGCATATTGTTTTTGTGATTAATCACTATGCTTTAATTATGTTCAATTTGTAACAATGAAAATACATCCTGCATATCAGATATTTATATTATGATTCATAACAGTAGCAAAATTACAGTTATGAAGTAACAAAAATAATTTTATGGTTGGGGGTCACCACAACATGAGGAACTGTATTAAAGGGTCGCAGCATTAGGAAGGTTGAGAACCACTGCTCCAAGGGATAGCAGAGGGCCCACAACACACGTACAAGTAGAAGGGCAGTAGGCGAGTAGGGAGCAAGAAGCATTTGGCAGGCAAAGGACTGTGCTGGGTACTCCCTGGGACAGGAAGGAGGGAAAGGCTTAGGGATTCCGAACTATAAATCTACAGTCAAGATTAGGTGCTTACCTTATTTTTTTCTCATCAGCACAGACGCTGTGGCTGGTAATGGAGCTGCCGTGCAGTAACTCATGCATGAGATTAGCAACGAGGAAGGACAGCCCCGGGGGCTGCTGGGTGAGAGGAGGCTGAGGGGGGCCAGGTGTGGCTGCTCCCTTGTATGGGCTCCCGCAGGACCCAGAGACTGGGGCTGCCTTTGGAATTTATAGATGGGGAGGGGCCTGGAGACATAGTCCAGATTCTGCCTTTTACAGAGGGGAGCAGAGACTCAGATTGACGAAGGGACTTGGCCAAGGGCATACAGCCCGCTTGTGGCAGAGTTTGGACCAGGCTCACTCCTCACGGTCTCTATGTAGAAATCAGTCTATGTTAACCATTTACAAACTCATTCAAGCTTTTTCTCGATATTATAAATTGAACAGAGTAAATTCCCTTTCTTCTGTTTTCAAAATTAGGGAGGAAAGGTGTCTATATAGATAAAGACAAATAATTAGTAAGCATTCTGTTATAAGCATGTATTGAGTGCCAACCAAATGGAACTACAGGCATAACCAGGTGATGCTGAGGGAGACATACAGGGCCAAGGCATGGGTTTTCAATCCTGGTGGTGAAACCAAGTAGATGCACAAGACAGAGTTTGCTAGGTGAGTGTTTTTTCTGGAGATGTTTAAGGAGTGCGTTAGTTGGTACAGAGAGTTAGAGAAGAATGTACCTTCAGGTGTTAACTATGCAGTGCAGAAACAATGAAAAGGAGCAGGCAAGGGAGGGAGAAATCATTGTGAAATGGTGTTTCAGAGAAGGCTTTGCAGAGGGGAGAAGGTGGCTTCAGGCAGGAGGGATGGGGCCCACGTAGGACTGTGTGTGGGTGGAGGAAAGCCATGTCAGGCCAGAAGACCCGTGTGCAAAGTCAGCAATGGACGCGTGCACTCGGGCATTCCTAGAGATAGGTCTGGCTGGGACAGAAGGCATTGTGGGGAAGGAACGTGAAATCCACGTGCTTGGGGAGGGAGGACTGACTGACCATGGGTTCTGAGGAACAGGAAGAGAGGGGAGAGCAGAACTGGCCATAAGGAGCATCGTTGATTTGGGGCCACGGAGGTCACGGCATGTTAGGAAACTGACTCTGGTGGCATGTGGTGGCATGTGGTGGCAGTGTGCATGAAAGGTGGGTGAGAAGCAGCAGCATAGGGGTCCCAGGGGCATTTGGGGTTATCTGAGCATGTCTTTCGGTTCCCACCCACAGTGCAGTGGAGAGGGATGCGCATGCTGCTGCCGTGGTGTGAACCTTCGAGAATCTCCACATCTGTGGCCAGTGGCCAGCAAGGCCTAAAGCGCCCCCTGCATAGACCACTTCCGCTCACCTGGGCTTCGGTGCTGTCATCCATTTCTGCACCCTTAGAATCCCTCCCACATACAGTCAGAGGAATTTGGGGACCCTGGATTTGGAGCTGGGGTAGAGCTTCATTGGGAAGGGATGGGGGGGTGGCATGGTGGGCTTGATGCTAGTTTATCACCATTAAAGGCTTTTGAATGTTTGGAGTTTTCTGAGCTTAATGGGCTGAGAAATGGAAACTCATTCCGTTGGCAGCAGCCTGGACGCCCAGCCGGCTGTTGTGCCTGAGCGCTCGGCAGCCGCCCAGCCTGCAGGCCCCGCTGCCTCTCAGACCTTCCACGGCCAGGACACTGCTAGCCTGGACACAGTCTCTGCTCACCCCACAGTTGTCGGTGGTCTCAGATGGGGTCCCCCTCTGAAGGAATTCCCCTTCTATGACTCAGGGACAGACTTTTCCTCCATCGGAGCCTAGGACCTGGGCAGAGGGCTATGCCTTCTTTGTGGTGTGCAGGATTGAAGGGAGCTGGTCCAGGCTGGTCTTTTGTAGAAAGGGGCCAAGGATACCGCCTTTCAGTCGTGTAAGATGATACATGAGAACATCTGCTTAGAAGGAAAACTATTACATAGACATTTGTTTTCATCTCTGTGAACACATGAGGCCTGAGGGCCTTCTTGGCTTTCCCATGGCTGCCCAGCTGGTGTGGTCCTCGGTGTGAGCCCGGCTCCTCAGCTCTGAGATTCTTGAAAGACCACCCCCCTATTCTTCCCCTTCAGCAGAAACTGTGCTTAGGGACAGGCTGACCAGGCCCCTGTGATGCCTGGGGTAGGATCTTTATCACTCAGATGACTGCGACTGCTACTTCTTGGTCCAGTGACCCCTAAGGATAAACAAACAAATAGATCCCTCTGTGGCCCAACTCCCCATTGGGACTGCAATGATCAATGTCCTGAGGGATGAGGTACACAGGACCCTGATTTCTTTTTACTCGGGGACCAGCTCTCCCGGGACCATCTTTCCACCATATTTCCATATCTTAGTGGAGCTCTTTGTCTAAAAAGCAGGTATATTTTGGGAACGTGGGAGTTTTCTGAATCTCTGAGCCTTCATTCATGCCTAAGACATGCTCCCAGGACCACTGGCCAAGGCCAGACCCTCCACGCATCAGCCCTGAACTCCTAGAACTCATGTGAGGTCTCCACTCAGAGTGGCACATGGAAAGCAGACCTAGTTTCAGAAACTGGCCTGAAACACCTGTCTCCCCTCTTCCTTCCCAGCGCTGGGCCTCCCTTGGTGGTGTCTCATAATTTCCATCTGGGAGCCTTTCTGCATTACCTGTTGCACCATCTCTAATCACACACTGATTTTCTTTGACTTTTTATGAACTGACACCCCTCATCTCTCTTGAAAACAAGAACTTTCCACCCTCGCTGGTTTGGCTCAGTGGAGAGAGTGTCAGTAAGCCTGCTATAGGCTAGCACGAATGTGCATTAGGTTACTGGCACAGATTCAGATTGCTAGCCGCCCCCCCCGCCCCCCCCAAATGTCTCATTTTCCCCATCAAAAGGTCCTGGTTTGATTCTGGTCAAGGGCATGTATCTTGGTGGCAGGCTCGATTCCCGGCCCCGGTTGGTTCGGGATACCTACAAGGGGCAACCTACTCATATAGATGCGTCTCTCTCACATCGATGTTTCTCTGTCTCTCCCCCTCCCACTTGCTCTAAAAATCAATGGAAAAATATGCTTGGGTGAGGATTAACAGCAACCAAAACCTTTCCTTTCTTCTCTCCTTCTTGTGTCGAGAAGGCCACGTGTGGCAATGACCAGTGCTCCTCCAGCACTACCGCGCCATTTCTTTCTTTCTGTCTAGCCCACAGTCCAGAGCTCATTGCAGCTTCTGGAGCCAGGGTGGAGGCGGGGAGGCAGAGCCAGAGCACTTATATCCATCTGAGGAAGCACACGAGGTGCAGGTGCTATAAATTTGAGGAAGTCGCCTCCGTGGGCAGTGTGTATGCGTGGAGGGCTGGGGGAAGGAGTGGGAAGCAGGCAAGTGCAAACCGGAGACTTTGAAATTAATGGCATCTGCAGCCTGCTGCCACATCCCGATTTGGTAATAAGCCGGGGCCACAGAGAGAAGAAAAATCACCTGTATACAGATCTTGTGTTTGGCATCGTCTAAATAATTTTAAATGAAACTGTCAGCCTTAAGCTCCGATATGTGCCTCCAGCAAAAGATAAACACAGAGAAGCGAAGACAGGGGGGCCCGAGGGAGGGGCAGGATATCACAATCTTTAATATTTTTAATCAGCCTGTCTTCCCCAAAACAAGATGCACTGTTGCAGATACCCTTGCAGACAATAAATTTTCTCATTTGTGTGTGTGTGTGTTGTTCAAGGAAAGCACGATCGTTCCCTTTCAGAGGCTCAGCAAGCCTCACAATCTCTGTGTGGCAGCCGCTGGGCCAGTGGAGGCATCAGGTGCTGTCAGTGGAGGCTCAGCAATGGACCTGAAATATTCAAGGGCGATGCAGCAGCTGCAGCCAGCCCCTGGCACGCAGAGGCTTGGTCTTGGTCCAAGATTAGCAGCAAGAAGGTGCTACTGTGCAGGCAAACAAGGCAGAGTAAGAGATGGCTGTACGGCATCTAAAGGCTGGTGGGCTCTCACGTGTCCCTGGGCTTGGGCTGCTGTGGAAATTTCCACCATCAGACTCTCAGACCACCGAGTTAGACCTCTGCCTTTGAGCTCAAACTTTGCTGAGAGCCTTACCACAAAGGACTAGAACCGTGAATCTGGTTAGGGTCTGAAATTTTGTTGAAGGAACTCTTCCATGGAGGAAGCTGGCCCTCTGTGACAGGGAAAGAGGCTGAGAAGAATGGAGGAAGAGTCTCAAAAAGCTTGGGAGAGGCGGACTTAGTAATAGTGCTCCAAGTCCAGTAGAATTTCCCTAAGTTCCAACTCAAATGGGAAATTGAGCCCAGGACTTAATAGGCCAAGGTTTTGAAGCAAAGCAGCTCAGTGCTCGTGTGTGTGTGTGTGTGTGTGTGTGTGTGTGTGTGTGTGTGTGTGGCTGGGGGGGGGGGTTATTGACTGCCTATGGCTGCAGCACCATATGAGACAGTGGAGGCCCTTGCATGTTTCTGATCGATTGCTGAGCCTCCCATAGATGCCTCCCGATGCCTTCATCGGCCAAGTAGAGTTTTTAAGTCTTGCCAAGAAGAGGCTCTCTGAGCAGGGCATCAGACCCTCCCCAACTCTGCACATCTCTTTCTTTGCTTTGGAAACTGGGCTGGGACCACCTCCCTTTCGGGTCCTCATCTGGCGCGCCAAAGTCAAGCTCCCTAGGTGGATAGCCAGCGTGGATCCTTGCCTCAGGGAGGGGTGCTGCAGAATAGGTAGAATGAGAAGTTGAAGGTCCACTTCAGCTCCAAGGGAAATAGGACTGAGAAGGGAAAGCAAAGCTCAAAGGCAAACATTCATGTATAAGAATAGCCTGGAACCAAAGAGCATCTTGGTAAGGAAAATCCTGGTTACATGCAAGGGCTTGTGGGTGATTACATTTTGATTTAGGGCTGGAGTCATGAACCTGAATATTTCTGTGGGGCCTGCAATATACATTTTCATCTGCTTGTGTGGACCTCTGCTCCAGCTAAACTGGAATATTTGCTGGATCTTGGATCCTTGTGCTTCCTATCTCTATGTTTGTGTTTAGGCTTCTAACTCTTGAACTGTCTTCTTGGTTAATTCAAACCAATATGCCAGCACCATATCAAACAATGGAGGTCTATCGTCATAGAAGATGCTTTAATTATACTTAAGGACCTCAAAATTTATTTTCAGGAAATGGACACGTAGCATATTACAGACCAAAAATTTAATGAGTATTTACTGATCATCTACTCTGTGCCAAGAGCTGTTCTAGGTGATGGGTTTAGTGGTGAAAATAGCAGAGTCTCTGCTGTCCAGGATCTACAGGAAGAGAGAAAGGAAAAATAAACAAATAAAAATTGTGATAAAGAAAAAGAAAGCAAGCTAATTTGCATGGAGGGGGTGAGGTGTACTTCTTCAGATAGGATGTGCTAGCATCACAGATAGGGTGGCATTTGAGCATAGACCTAAAGAAGGTCAGGGCATGCAGGTGATTTGGAAGGAAACACACAGCATGTAGAAGGGCCTCACATGTGCAAAGGCCCTGAGGTGAGCACAAATTTGTGAGACCAGTGGGCTAAAGAGGAACAGGGAAAGGTAGAGCATCATGGGATTGTGTCTGAGAGAGGAGGGGCTGTATCCTGCAGGGCCACGAAGGTGAGGCATTTCCATTTTTCTCTGAGTGAGATGGAAAGCTACTGGGAGTTGTAAACGGAGAAAGTGGTTAGTGAACAGGTGGGAGAGGTAAAAAAAAGTGGACAGATTCTGCAATATAAAAAGTCAAATACGATTTGATGACTTAGATTGGTATTTGAAAGCGTAATCAGAGATGAATCTAAATTTTGGGGGAGAATGTAGATTCCTTTTACAGAAATGTAGATAAATTAAGGGAGGAGGCAGCATATTGGAAATGGGAAACAATACGAGCTATAGAGCTGGGAACTGACCTTGGATTCTCCTGTGTCAAGGTCATCATGACTTGACAAGAGCTTTCCTGAGGGGATGGCGGAGACCTATGGGAATATATACTTAGAAACAAGCCCCATAGTGGGTATTTTTAGGGTACAGTGGCCCACTGTCCCTGGGCAGCTCCTTTCCTGACCTCTGGTGACCCAAATCCCAGCCATCCCTTATGCCCATCATATCTGCCTCATGAGTCACCTTCATCTACCTTCCCTCTAGTACAGGGGTGGGCAAACTTTTTGACTCGAGGGCCACGATGGGTTCTTAAACTGGACCGGAGGGCCGGAACAAAAGCATGGATGGAGTGTTTGTGTGAACTAATATAAATTCAAAGTAAACATCATTACATAAAAGGGTACGGTCTTTTTTTTTTTTTTTAGTTTTATTCATTTCAAACGGGCCGGATCCGGCCTGCGGGCCATAGTTTGCCCACTGCTGCTCTAGTATCATCCTGCCCAATTAGGTAGGTTCACTTTCTCCTCACACTCTGTAGGACTTCCATGACACTGACCTGCTCCTGTCCACACTGTCCACACTGTAGGCAACAGAAGCAGAGGGGCTGTGGTTGTGCCTTACTCACACTTCTATCTCACCTTCAGTTCTATCTCACCCCTTCCCAAGCTGTCTACACCGATTTTGCTAAAGGCTGGAACAAGGCTTCTAGACCATTTCCTCTCAAATATCCTGGAGGGCTTTTTAGAACACAGATTGCTGGGCCCCACCCTGGCTTTTCTGGAAAACCTGGCTCTGTGTGTGTGTGTGTGTGTGTGTGTGTGTGTGTGTGTGTGTGTGTAAAGGCATCTGGTCTGGCTGCAAGGGAGAATGTGAAAGCCACTTCTCCATCCTGTGACATGCCAGCACTGTATCATGCATCAACATCCCACACAGAGCATGGGTCACCCATCTACCTACCGTAAGAGACAGCCAAATAGCTGCTCTTCTGAATCTATTAATATCAAAGGCCTCAGGCCCCTTGCAGCCTCCAGCAAGGGTGCCAAAGAAACAGGTGCAGAGTCTCCTGTGCCTACTTCTGTACAGTTTCACCACCCAGGTTCTGAAAGGTTTTGGTGGCTCTCAAGTATATATATTTACATTATCTTATAGATTTGTTCATATACACATCATTGAAGGCCTACATTCTACGTCAATCTATGAGGTTGTTGAGAACAAGAAATGATCCATAGTTATCCAGAATATTCAGAATTTTAGCTGTTTCACAGTGCCTGCTTTTAAGAAGACAGACTATTGAAAAAAATTGTTAATAGGATGATTATGAGCACGTAGGAAGGAAAACAGCCCTCACTAGAAGTAAGCATTGGATCACTGTGACACAGCTCAAGCAGTCCAACCTTCCTTCCTTTTTATAATAAGTTACTTGGGAAATTTGATAGCCATCACTTTGTAAATTTCAGCAGGGCATTTCCCAGTGTCCTCAGGGTGATCCCTGATGTTGGGTGGATTGGTACCTGAATGAAGGACGGTCTGCATAGTGTTCTGAATAATGGATCTGTGTCAACCTGGAGGAAGGCCTGCGTCCTTGACCCTATCCTATTTAACATTTTAAAAATCGGAATTAGATAAAAATGCAGTGGGCACAGGGATCACAATTTCACCTGATCCACAGCTGGGATAGATAGGTAATAGCATGATAGAATTGAATTTCAAAGGCTTGACAAATGGCGGAAGTGGGTCAGGTTTAATAAAAAAGGAACAATGATCTCAAAGCAGTTAAAGAAAACAAGGCTTAGTAGCAGAATGTAAAAAAAGTTTAGAAATTTTAGTTGCTAAAAAAGCATAATCTGTCATTATTGCAATATAACTTCCCCAGGAGTTGATATATGGGGCTGTACTAATAGAGTAACAGAGGCCAGAACAAACTACATTTGCGGCATTACAAGCAGTTAGGGATTCCTAGGCAAACAGAATCATGTCCGAGTGGTGTACATGATGAATAGACTAGATGATGGGCCTATGATTCTTATCACGGGTACCAGAAGGAATCGAGGAGCTTAACTTTCAGCCTAGAGAGGAAAAGACTGAAGGATGTCTCATATGAATTCCACTTAGTTTGAATGGCCCCAAAGACCAAACCTAAGATCAATCCATGAAGTAATAGAGTTACAAATCATGAAGTAATAGAGTTACAAATATCGACTTAATATAAAGATAAGACTCCTACTACTCAATATTATCTATAGGTGAAATGATGATTGATGATGATGATGATGATGAAGTGAACATAAGTTCTAACACATCATGGAGGTTCATAAAGCATGGCTCACTTGAAATACAGTGCTTGATTCAATGAGATTTTTAGCATGGTGAATTTGATCTCACTGGGGAAATGCAGCCACTGGCTGAGCAATGATGTTGCAGAAGAGATTCAGGTATCAGAGCTTGACCGAGAAGCCCTTATGCTATGGAAACACTGTGACTGTGCTTCTTTAAGTTTGTGCACAGAGAAAACTGTCAGTGTAACATATTATTTTCCCCCAATATTTTAGATGGTTTCCTCTGGATGCTTTAAAGTCTGAGGGAAGTTGTGACAATGAGGGTATTGATTGCAAAGTCTGCTCTTGCCAAACATCTGAGTGAGGAAGTGCCCATGAGTCAGAATCTATAGGTTTGTCTTCAGATGATCACTGTTTTATTGCTTATAAATAGTCAAGCCATTGGTTGTTTATAGCCGATCCTGTGCCAATATGTCTTGGCTTGGCCAGTGCATTACAGTCCCAACTCCATACTGTGATAAAGTAGAATGCTTACCACTCAATCAGCACGTTGGGTGCCATGTAAAAATCTTAGAAAAGCATTTCATTGATCTTTGTGTCTTCAATGCCAGTATAGTGCCTAGCACCTACCTGTACTCAACAACTTTTGGTTGATTAAAAATAAATAGAAAAAAAACCCCTAAAGAACAATGTCTATTGAACTGACCTTAAGAGATGTGAGATAAAAAACAGAGAGGTCCAAGTTCAATATATCCTCACCTTACACCCCAGCAAGCCCAAGAAAAAGGGGGACAGAAGTTCATATGCTGACCTGCATGTGAATATTTGTAGAAGCTTGATTAATAACTTCCCTAAAGGTCCTTCAGCTGGTGAGTAGATAAAAAACTAAGGTGTATCCACATAATAGAATACTACTCAGCATTAAAAAAGAAGGGACTACTGATGCACATGATACTGTGACTGAACCTCAAATGCATTATGTGGAGCCAAAGAAGCTAGATCCAAAGGCTAAACACTGTTTGATTCCATTCACATTCTTGAAAGGGCAATACTGTTAGTGTAGGTAACTGATATTAACAAAGAATTGAGCAAAGGGAATCGGACATTATTAAGCATAATCAACTGGGGAGAATAAGCCTGCAGCTTCACACACTCCAGGGGATTGAAGCATTGTCCCACTAAGGGGATTAACCCCTCTCTCTTCCCCCAAGTATTGGATTGTCAAGGAGAGCAGGAGAGCAGGGGTGGGGGTTGGGGGGAGGCTGCTTCTATGAGGCATGAGCAGTAGGAGCCAAGATGGGAAGCATAGAGGCCTGTCAGTCTAGCCTGGGAAAAAGACAGTGAACACCTGGGAGCAGCCTTCTATTTTCTCCCAAATAAATCTTACTACCAGACCTCATATTTCCTTGTAGGTCCTTGAAAATGTTTTTCTCTGACATTGCAAGGACCCCATTTCCACTAGCAACAAAACTATAGTGACGGAAAACAGGGGGTGGTGGTTGGAATTGGCAAAAAGGGGAACAAGTGAAAATTATAATTGATGCAAACATCTTGTATCTTAACTAGAAGCCCAGCAAGCGGAATTGCACGGCCCCACCCACCCGCCCGCACCTTGCTGCGCTTGCAGCCCCGCCCACTCGCCCTTTGGTCGTTATGGTGTGTCATTGTCATGACCAAGGGGTTTTTATAATAGAGATTAAGAAGGTTATTACATGACTAGGTTTGTTAAAACATATAGACCTATACACCAAGAGTGCTAAATTTTACTGTATATGAATTATACCTCACTTCAAAAACACAACAACAAAGTAGAGGCTGGTAAGGACTGGATCAGCCTCAGAGAAAGTAGGGTAAAAACTGGGCTTTGAAGTCGGTGAATTAGGTTTAGCAGAGAAGAGGGATGGAAGATGGCCACCCAAATGCTGCTTTCCTTTATCCTGAGTTCTCTCTTCCTTGGTGTAGAGTTGCTACCTTTTCTGTTGAGGAACTTCCCCCCCCCCATTTCAATGACTTCCTTTTGTTCTGCATCAAGGCCCACACCAGGCAGGTCTCCTCCCCTTCCCAGCAGTGGACAGCCACTTCCACCAGGCCCTGCCAGCAGGACCACCTCCCCTGGTGCAGGCACCTGGGAGCCGGAAGCCTCCTGCCTTTGAGCTGAACACAGTGATATCAAAGGTTAACCTTGAATTACAAAGGGCCACTTACCCACTCACGAGGAAAGGTGTGGGAAAGAAGAGGCTTTCACTGTTTCAAAGGTTCAGATACTTCTCCTCATCCTCTTCAAGTTCAGTAGAGAAATTGCAACCCAGGGCCTTAGAAAACTGGGTGCTGGGTCTAGGTGTGCTTTGAGGTCAGTGACTTCACTTCTCTGAGGCGCGGCTTTCTCTTCTAGAAAAAAGGTTGTAAAAAGATTATAAGGTGTCTGAGGTCCTTTTCCAGTGCCAACATTCTATCTTGTGCTACTGATACCATTGTGATTAGCTAGTTATTAATAATGGGAAAGGAGCAAAGGGAAGGCTAGACATTAAAAGCATGGCCATCTGGGCCACTTCACCAGGAAGCTCCAACTTTTCACTCCCCAGGGAAGCACTGGTCCATTCCCTGCTGGGGGAAAGGACTGAACGAAGGGAAGACGGGGGCATGAGCAGTGAAGTTGGGGTAACATAGAGAAGGTGCTGCTGCCAAATCTGGGAACAAAGATAATTGGCTGGGGGTAGGAGGGGTGGGGGGAGCAGGGCCACTACAAGCCCGTGAGAATGTGGTGATACGTAATCCTCCAAACAAAGGAGTTTGTGTTCTTGGTGCTTCCTTGCGTCCACCTGTGTTCCCTTCGTAGCCATGTAGCCCTATGGACCCCACATGCAATGGACTAATGGGCTACAGCTGGAAACACAAACTAAGCTAATCTGATACTGGATTGGACTGTGTCCCAACATGGGACAAAAATGACTTTAATTCTAGCCCCATTGAAGTCACAGCTACACTTCTTCTCTGGTGGGACAGAGGGAGATGAGACCTTGGAAACTCAGGAGTTTAATTCCACGGAAATAAAGCTTTCTGTCATACTCATTCGTCTGTGCCAGTCTCAGAAAATTCTTTATCTCGGGGCATTGCAAGAAACCTACTCTCACCAGCAATCTGTGGGGATTAGGAGCACTTCCCCACCGATGACACCGCCATCTCTCAGTGAAAAGCAGCTGGAGGTTGTTCCATCTGAGCACGAACCCTGCCCTTGACACACAGTTCCTTGGCGTCCCTCTCTGATGCCACCAAGTGCATATGCCAGGATCCCTGGAGCAGGAGCACATATATCACCAGGAGGTCATCAAGCGCACCAACCGGCACAAGGCAGGGGTAGGGCCTCAGCTCTACCCTCCATGTGTGACCTGGGACAAAAGGCTGAACCTCAATTTTCACAGCTGAAAGATGCAAATAATATTCTGTACCTGGCTGAGTGGTGAGAGGACAAACATTGGAGATCAGTATATGTGGCCAGGCATATAACAAGTATTTAGTAAATAACAGCTGTTAATATATATCATTATATGATAATGACATTATTATTATTATCATCATCATCACCATTAACATCGAAAAGTCAGTGTCAGAAAAGTGTCTAACACACCAATGTGCAGGCTATCATTTAGCTTCAAATCGGACTCTTACAAATACTCTCCACTCTTCATTGCTAAAGCTGTCTCTGTGAAACCCACGCTGGGGGCATCAGTCTGATTCCCAGGCTCCATTCAACACCGGCTTGGAAGCCCAATCCTGGAGGCTCCGGGCTGCGTAGGAATCAGGGAAGGCTCCAGGAGAACGCAGCCTGGGCAGGAGAGAGCAGAGAGCTGGAGGCAGCGGCTCTGGCAGCTTCTGGCTTCCAGAGAGTGATTTATCACCAGGTTTCTGATGAATATGTGAGAAAGGCTGTGGTGAGACAGCAAGCAGCACGAGCCATAATTAAAGTAACAGCTCTTGTTTTCTGAATGCTGTTTGCGTGGTGCCTGGCTTTCTAGGCAATTTCCCGTCTCGTCTCCCACTTTAGGACAGCGTGTTCCTCCCTCTGGAGACGGCTGATGAGCGCTCCACTGAGCGTGTGTGGAAGGGGCCAGGGAAGAGGGAGGAGGAAGGATGCTGGCCCCTTGGTTCTTGATTGAAATGCCCAGAGGAAGCCAGTGCTTGAAGGTCCCGCAGCATGAAATGGCCTCCTGAGAACTAGTGCTTCGGACCCCTGCAGAGGCCAGGGACTCGAGGATACCTGGGAAGTATTTGTCAAGAGGGATGTCATCATTTCCAATGTCTGCGGGAAGGAAGAGGAAGGCCACATCATAAATTCATCACTAAATCCGTTCTCTCTGGCAGCTGTCTCCAACCTGAGTGTATATTTCACAGCGTGTGAATAACCGAGCCCTACCACAGACTTTGCCTTGGTCTCCAACTGGAGTCCCTCTCTCTTAAATTTCTCCTCTCTCACTGGCTCCTTCCTCTTTGTCACTTGCCTTTCTTTCCCTTACTGCCCACTTCCCTCCTCCCCACTTGGCAAATGTCCTACAGATTCGGGCACTGTGACACCCCAAACAGCCTCACAAATCAGAGACGTCTTTTGTGGGAGCCCTGGGAACCAGCTGTGCTGGCTGAGCTGTCCCCCACCAGCAAAGACCAGATTCTGTAAGAGTCTCTGGCAGGGTTTCATCTATCAATGTCCAACCAGGGCCGCCACGGGTCAGGGCGGCTACAAGTCATGCTTAAAAGGTTGGTCAAATAATTTCCCTAAAAATTGCGAGCCCCGGAACACGTCATACTGGGTTGATGTCCCCCTTGGATAGTCAAAGCCTCTGATAGTCATCTTTACCTAGTGGTTCTACAACCTTGACTCAGGGATGAGTGGCATTAACTTCTAGGTGGGAATTACACATTCACACAGACACTGTGGGTCTTGCCATCTCCCAGTTTCCCCCAGTGGTGGGAAAATCCCCGAGCATGCATGACCCCACATGATTTCTGCTTGGGTTTGGTGTGTGTTGGGCAACCAGTGCATGGTGGCATCACTGTCCTCATGAGACTTTGCTCTGCTGGCTGATAAATGAGTTTGTGTTCTGTGAACGCATCCCAGCTGGATGTCGAGGTCCAGCTGTTCAGGGATGAATTGCCAACAGATGACCCCACACACGGGTGGCCTGCTGGATCCTCACCTCGCCGGGACCGGTGGTACCAGACACAGTTACTGCCTCAGGCCCCACCCATGTTTTCTCTGCATTGCAGACTGGAGGAAGGAACTATCATCTCTGAATCCAACTGAAATCTGAGAAAAATCCAGCAGGTCCTGTACTCGGAATCACAGACCCGCAGGAGCAGGGAGGTGGGACGGAGGGGTTTGCCCATTAAGAGAGAGTCTTGCCTATGATTTGCCCATGTTGCCAGCTCACTGCATCATGTTCTATATATAACTGAAGTCCTTGTGGTGTGTGGGACCTCCTGTCCCAGGTCCCAAAGCCTTACCTTTGAAACCTGTGCCCTAAACCAAGGCTAATGGGGCGCTGTGATTTCACAGGGCAGAGCACAAGCTCTGATTTGAAAGTCAGTGCCGTATTGAATTCTATAGCAGACACTCTCTTTCTCAGAATCTCAAGCCGGGCCTTCATTAGCGTGGGCAGACAGGACCAGATACTCCCATCTGAATGCACCTGAACAACTCACAAAGCGTGTTTCTGCGGGTCTATGAGAGGGGTTGTACCTAGGCTAGTAGAAAAGGTCTGTGGTGGTCCCCTGGTTATTCCTGGAGTCACAAAGCCCTTCCCTGCCCTCCAAAGCCACAACAGGATGCCCTGATGGGTGCTAATAGCTGACAGATGGCTGGTGACCACCAGGGGCACGGCCCTTTGAGCCGCCATTCGGGGTAGGTGCTATCCCCCAGCAGGGCTTCAAGCAGAGCAGCAGGAGAGCAGGTGCACAATCTATTTGCCCTCGGATATCACTGGTATACCAGATGCCTGCTCAGAGGGTGCCCAGCCCCCAGATCCAAGGATTAAGCTCATGAAAGGAAAGAGCAAGGAAGAAAGGGAGCAAGGAAGAGAGCAGGAAAAGAGTGAGAAGACCGACCGAGAAGGAAATGTGAAGAAGCCGTATGGGCTATATTGCAAGCTGATAGTACAGCCATGACTCAATGAGTACTTTCTGAGGGCCAGGCCTTGTGCAAACTGTATCTCATTTAATTCCTGCAGCAATAAGTATTATTACTAGTATTACCTTCAATTAGTAGCGGAGGAAACTTACTCTCTGAGAGTTTAAGGCACCTGTCCTGGGACCTATAAGAATAGACAAGCAGCTGGCATAAGGCTTAAGAAATTGTGAAGGTTTGCCAGGCTGGTGTGGCTCAGTGGTTGAGCATCAACCCAGGAACCAACAGGTCTCTGGTTCGATTCCCAGTCAGGCATAGGCGGGGTTGCAGCTCAATCGGTAATGTTCTTATCTCATCGATGTTTCTAGCTCTCTATCCTTTTCCCTTCCTCTCTCTCTAAAAATCAATTTAAAAATATATTAAAACAAGAAAAGAAATTGTGAAGGTTTGAGAAAAGTGACAGCTGAGTACTCATCTTGGGTCTTGGGAAGTCGCCCCTCCCTGGAGTCCTGCAGGCTGTGTGCTGGGCCTTTCCCATCTCCTAGAGGTGAGGATCCCTCTTGTCTCTCTATCTTGGAAGCTGGGCAGCACAATTAGTTAATGTTTATAATGCGCTTCAACAAGGAAAGTGCCACTTACATGCGCAGCTCCGAAACCTCCGCATGGCTGTCTCGACACATTCCGTCTTCTCCACTGGAATGAGGTGGTTGAGCGGATCACGGCTCCAGCTCCCACAGACGCTGACAGAGCAATAGAATCTAGCGTAAAACTAATATCCTTAGAAGGGAGACAGCTTTTCTGAAAGCAAAATAACAAAGCAATGATTTCTTCTCTCCTTTTAAATTATTTCCTTGGTGTCAGGGATTGGCAGGCTTATTCCTCTCTCAAAGCCACGCTCTCAACTTCTCCTATAGCGGGGATGGGATCATCGCCTGCTCTCCAGCTCAACACACACACACACACACACACACACACACACACACACACACACTGTACATGGATCATGGATCATGACTCAACTGTTAGGTTTCTGGCCTGCAGGGATTTTGAAGAATTGCTTTAGCAGCTTGTGAATGAGGAATGGGAACATTTCAAATATATTTAAGTAAGATGTTTTTGTATTGGCAAAGATAGGGAAGGGAGTGAGTAGAGAAGGAGGCAAAAGAAAGTAAGGGGAAATAAGGGGAAAGGAGGGGGAACAGAGAAGAAAGGGAAATGAATTGTAACTCAGAGAGGCCTGGAAGCCTAACAAGCATGCCCTTAGCGGGCCCCATCTCATGGGGAAATAGAAACAGCTCTCTGCTTCCCAGAGCAAGTTGGGGGCCCAGCTCCCACCAGCAGTGCTCTGGACGCCACAGCCCAGCCTCACTGCCGCTAGATGTTGCTTTTACACACTGAGGAGTGGAGCTGCGCTTCGGAACTCTGCTGCAGGGCAGCTCTGGAACTGGCCATCGGGAGAGTACTCCCCCCGCCCCCATGTTTCTGTGCTGTTTGGTCAAGGTCGATGCCTGCCCCCAGGACAGGTCTGCTTCTTGGCAAAACCCCGAGATACCGAATGTTGGGCTAAGTGAGTGCTATGCAAACTGCAGGTTGCAACCCTTATGAAATAATGCACTGGCTTCCACCTGTGCTTTTAAAAAACGAGTAGAATAGAATTATCAAAGTGCACGACACTTAGTAGGGATATTTCATGACACACAGTAGGGATATTTTATGAACATTTTGCTTCAGTGGTGGTGGTGCGTCGGTGTGTGTGTGTGTCCATGCAGGGTTGTGATTTAAATAAATGTGTCACTGTGGGTCACAGTCTAAGAGTTAAAAGCCATGAGACCAAATGACTCAGCAGCCCTGGGAGAGCCTGCCACCCCTGACTCAGCCACTCTTCGGTCCCTTGAATGTGTACTATCAGCTTGGGAAAGACTGGGTGGGGACATCTTCTGAACCCACTCTGTCACGTTTCCTCTGCTGTGGAGTCAGATATCAGGGAAGACTCCAGCCTAACACTGACATCTGAAACTCTACGGACACTTTGGAGCCGGCCCTTTGGATTGTGGGGGACGAGCTCAGTTGGGGAAAAGGATGAGCCAGGATCAGGCTAAGCTGATCTAACAGGACAGGCATTTAACACAAGGGCTCCAAGGGGCAGTGCTCACCCTGCTGGCTGCTGCACCTCCTGCCCACCCCGCACTGCGCCCGCCTCCCCTATTGCCCATCTGCTCAGTCACATCTGACTGACTGGCTGACTCAGGCAACCTAATGAGAGGTAACACCCCATATGACGAAACTGACGCTGTGTAATGGGGTGATTGACATCCCCAGGATCTGACTGTGTGCGCCGCCCCTCTTGCAGATAATGTTAATGGCTGAGGAATTAAAACGCTGCTCAGTGCCTAATGAATGCAGCATGTGACTCCCGTTAGCACATGCCAGCTGCAGCTCTGGGTATAAGCAGCAACAATTTCTAAATTATGTATCAGTTCCCTTACCTCCACCCCAAAAAAAGAGAGTTGGCGTACGGGTTTATTTATTTCATGGACCGGTATGCAGAGTAATTGCTTTGGGTTTTTGTGATTTTTTTTCCTATGGATTCTCTTTTTCCAATTCAACAGCAGGGGGGGAGAAAGAGAAAATATCATGTCAATGTCATTTGAATCATAATAGCTACAAATTCACTCCCCTGAATAAATAGAGAAGCTTATTTATGAAATACAGACAAGATGTCTGTGGGGTTGTTAACAGAGGGAGAGCGATCTGAGTAGGCAGAAGCAATTGCAAAAGTTTGCATACCTCCAGGGCTCCCTTGGGAGGAGCGAGCAGGAGCTCCTTCCCTGGCCTGGATCCTTGTGATGTGGCAGTTGATTGGCCACCCATACTTGGCTGTCAGACCCAACACAGGACGGACCAGGAGGTTGAGAGGGGCAGGCAGTACTTGAGGGGTGGGCCAATGCTGTCCCCTGAAGAGTGAGGCAGCTTCTTGTCCATTTAAGGGAGAGGGAATGAATGAAATGCTGAGAGGAGAGAGCAGATATAATGGGTTCGCTTGTATGTGGTTCTAGCCTTTTTCTTCTATTTTAGTTTTTTATCTTTATCCTAAAGGGGCTGACTACCGCTCTCTGGTGCAAACACAGGCTTCTGGTGCGTCTCTCCCTGTCTTTCCTCCCACGGCCAGCCCTCCGGATCCCATTACCACGCGGCCACTCCATGACCCCCCTGAAAGCAGCAGCAAGATGTGAACTAATACCTGCAATCTGCTGAGCAGCCATAGCCAGGCTCTTCCTCATGCTTCCCATATAGGGTCTCATTTAATTCTCACAATAAACTGAGAAAGAGACCCTTTGATGACAATTTTATATATAGATGAGGAAACCAAATCTGAAGTCGACCAATGACTTGCCTAAGGGCATTCCCACTGCTGCATGGCCAGCCAGGATTTGAGTTCCACCCTTTACTGCTTGTCCAGGTAGACAGACAGACTTCTGGACTGTGGATCAGGAGATCCCTAATTGATCCCTAATTGCTGAGTGATCTTGGGCAACTTACCACACCTCTCTGGACTTCAGTTTCTAGGCAGCAATTAACTGTACTAGTGGGAAGAGTATATTGAGGACTAGATTTCTCGGGTGTGGACCCCAGTACTACCACAGCTAACCTTGAGGGAGTTACTTGACCTTAGTTTTTTTCATCTATAAATGGAAATGCTAATTAGGTCTCCCTCCTGGGAATGGTTTTGATGATTAAATGAGCTACTGCATGTGGAAGAGTTAGAGCTGAGCTGGGCGCACAGCAAACACTTAGCATATGTGAGCATTGTTATTTAGCATTTGCTGTGTGTCCATATTTCTAACATGAGATGCAATGATCCTTAAGGCCTCCTTTGGTTTGCAAATTCTCTCAGTCAGGTTTGTTTACACTTCCCTAAAGCTCCTAGTTGTGTGTGGGGCGATGCCGATGAGAACAGAATTAGAGGGTGAAACTGGTAAGACTGCGAGCAATATGACCACCTTGCACCTGTGTTATCTCTTTTATATTGGCGATGCCTGTTCATGTCTACATCTCATTTCATGTGAACATATAAACCTCACCTGCCAAACCAGCATGGCTCAGTTGTTGAGAGTCGACCTATGAACCAGGGGGGGTCATGGTTCAATTCTTGGTCAGGGTACACACCCAAGCACCCAAGTTGAGGGCTTGATCCCTAGTGGGGGTTGTGCAGGAGGCAGTTGATCAATTATTCTCATCATTGATGTTTCTAGCTCTCTCTCTCTCTCCCTTCCTCTCTAAAATAAATAAAAATATATTTAAAAAACAAACAAAAAATTTCATGTTATCCCCTATGGGTAGGCAACACTTACTTTCCCTGTTTTGAAATATTATTCAGTGACTGGCTCAAGGTCAGAAAGTTGGTGAACAGCAGGATGACAGTCCACATGTCCTGCCTCCGAGACAGTTCCCAAGGCACAGAGACTTGAGATTCTGAGTTAAACCCAAGCAAGGAGGCGCCTGAGAAAATGAACTTTTGTCCAAGGGTGGTAGGCATTTTCTACTCCAGAATAAAAGACTGGGCAAAGTGTCCTGGCTGTATTTCACTAGCTCATATTTCTCGAAACATAAAAATTTACTACTTTTCCTTTTTCTAACTGGAGAGCAATTAATCTTGCCTCCTCTAGGCCCTCACACTGGCACACATTACAACTATCTTGAAACCAGATGGTTCCCTGGGAGAAGAGAAAAGTGGAATAACCCAGAGCAACAAGAAGGGCTGGAAAGTTCAAAGCCTGGGCAAAGGAGGCAGTGGAAGCTGCCCCAAAGGCTCCCCCATCCTCCAGGCTGCCACCCTGGGAGTCTGATCCTCTCCCTGTGGCTGCTGGCAGGACCGCAGGGTCAGAGCACCAGGGGAACACTGGTGGGTTATTTGCATGCAGCAGGGCTATGCCAGGTCCTGAGGGAACAGGGAAGGCCAGAGACCTGTGAACTTAAAGGAGAAAGCAGCCAGGATTCTAGAAGCTTCTGTTGAGAGAGAAGCAGAAAAGCAAGGCCTGTCGCCACTTGCATTTCCAGACTTGGGTAGCCTGTATTTTCTATACCATGTAACCCATTTCTGAGCTGCAATGTGTTGCCGAGTGGAAATCGCCTGTCCCTCAGGAAATCATAGCTCGAAGATGACAGGAGACCTGCCACATTTCACATCCTCTCAGCCTAGCATCAAGCCGGGGACATCGTATATACTCAGTGAATTCCTGAAAAATCAAAAGTGTTGTCAGCTCTTCTTAATCAATGGTGTGGGGACAGGGAGCAGCTGTGACCCAGTAATCCAACACGAGTGGCTAAATCCACTAAATAATCCTCTGATTCCCCTAAACATAGCCTTCCGTTTTATGTATCTGTTTCCCTTCCCAGGGAGGTTTTTCCTTGTTTAATTCATTCCCCATCCAACTGATATGTATGGAGTGCATGCAGTATGCCAAGAATATTCCTGATAGTTGGAAATAGAGAGCAGGAAGGCAGCCGCAGTCTCTGCCCGTGCAGAATTGATCATAATTCGGGGACTGATAATACGCCATAATGACAGGAACAGTATAATTGTGATAATGACATATGCTACTGAGAATTAGTGAGTGTTTTCAGAGTATATAAGAGGGAGTCCTACCCAAAGCTGCCCCGGGACACAGGGTGGAGGTGAAGGAAGAACCCTGGGGACATGATGTGTATAATGACATCTAGGGATTGAGTTTTAGGTGCTCACACAGGTTGAGGCGCCAACGTTAAAATCAGTTTGCTTTCCTTTCTTGGGGACTCCCAAACCGGTTGTGGTTAGTTGGCGTTAGGAGCCTGACAATAAATCGACTCCATCCTCCATGGCAAAGGCTTGCTCGGCGTCTTCGGGGCAGCCTGCCTTTGCTCGTGGGTTAAAGGGTAGAGAAGTTGCCCTTGGAGTTCTGCCTGCTCTCTGGGTGGCTGGCTTCACACAGATCCCCGGCGCCTGTCCTTCCCACTGTGTGCCCAGGGGCATCAGCCTGAGATTGAGTTCTTCCCTCCAATGACTCCAGAGGAGCGGGATCAAAATTTGCTTCTTCAGCCTGGCCAGCGTGGCTCAGTGGTTGCGCGTCTACCTATGAACCAGGAGGTCATGGTTTCATTCCAAGTCAGGGCACATGCCTGGGTTATGGGCTCAATCTCCAGTGTGGGGTGTGCAGGAGGCAGCTGATCAATGATTCTCTCTCATCGTTGATGTTTCTATCTCTCTCTCCCTCTCCCTTCCTCTCTGAAATAAATAAAAAATATATATATATATATTTAAATGTGCTTCTTCAGAGATTTCACCGGGAACATGCTTCTGCTGCCCAAAGGGGTGGAGGCTGAAAATCCCAAGGAGCTTCCTGAAACTAAGGCCTTTCCATTAACACAGCACTTCGAAGGGGCATCTCTCTTTCCCGGTTCCCAGCCAGAAGGTTGTGTATGTTGTGTATTATAAAGAACAATGAGCTGGCCTCGTCAGAGGCTGTGATTGAGCCTCTCCTTTCCGCTGACATCAGCAGGGTTCCCTTGAGGAGCTACTGTGTGGGTGTTTAATTGGGTGATACATGGGGGAAGCCGGCCCCGCTTTGTTTAACTGCACTGGGTGTGCCCCACAGGTGGCACTGCCCGCCCCCGCCAGGGCTCTTGGACATCACTCATGTTCCAGGAAACTATTAGAACCGTGTCAGGGAAGGCCGGGGACAAAAAGGGAACAGCTTAGAGCTTTGAAAAATGAAGGGAATGAGGACAGAAAAGAGGACTGATCTTGTGAACAAAACCAGGTGCCCTGGCTTACAGATTTAACTTGTTCAGGGACCGAACATGTATTGACTGAGGGGTGTGTGTGTGTGTGTGTGTGTGTGTGTGTGTGTGTGTGAGTGAATTTGCGGGAATGGGTGATGAAGGAGGGGGAAGAACACTGGAGAGTACCATAGTCACAAAATACAAGAGAGAAAGTGTTAGGTGCCAAAAGAAAGGTGTAGTCATTTATTCAAACAATTTCAGCACCACTTTCTTCATGTAAGAGAAAGAGGGGAGACTTTAACTTTTTATTTTAAACTGATGGATGTCTGGCAATGAATATATGTTATTTTACTCCTTTCCATAGCCCTCTGAGGTAGTGTTTAACATACCCATTTGTCAGATAAAGAAGCCGAGGCTAAGAAAACACAACTAATGAATGGTAGAGTGTTGGTTCAGACTCATATTCATTCCACTGTGTGCCAGGGGGTCAGCCAGTCCTCAGCCTTTTCTCAGGCTTCTTGTGTATCACAGATTAATTAAAGTGTCAGATATTTGAGTTTCCATTGCATGCCTGGGATAGGTTTTGGTCCTGTAGGGGATATGAGGAACAGTAACAATACTAACAACAGTACAACAATAGTAGCTAACATTTACATGGTGATTACTATTTTCCAAGCTGTGTTCAGAACACTTTATAAATATTAACTTATTTCATGAGACACCTGCATGTAGGCAGCTGCCTGTCAGGTGCATCACCGCCATGCTCAGAAACAGTGAGCCTCTCAGCCCTGATTATGTTGGAGTCGGGGCCGTGTAGCGTCAAGAGCAGAGAGCAGGCTGTTCACCCGCTGCCGAGGCCAAGGCAGGCAGGGTACCTTGGGCTGTGGCACAGCCGTTCCTGCCGAAAGACCAATTCCTCATGCTTTGCCAACTGCTCCAAGAGTTTCCCAGTGGAGTTCATGAGCAGAGTGTATGGATCCTGATGGGGGAGGGAGAGGTTGGGAATGTGTGGCTGAGAGTGGACCTGTTCCGCATTCCCTACCAGGCGCTCAGGTTTTCTCCGCAGAACCTGGGGAGGCCACGATAAGAAGTCCGTTATCCTCTCAGCAAAGAGGAAGGGATGGGCAGGTCTTAAATCATATCAGGAGAACTAGGGATTAAACATTACTTAGAATTTCCAGGCTGCAAGGTTTTTGAGAAACTTGGGAGCGTAATTGAGTTAGAGGAGGGGAAATGGGAGCTTACACTATTGAGTGGCCACTCTCACACATCATGGCGGTGTGATGGGCTCCTTCTCCCATGACCTCTGTGGTTATTTCAGACCAAACCATTCTCACCGCCTAGCATCATGCATGGCTTCAGTTGGTTCAGTCCTTCTCATCTCAGAAGATGTGGTGTCCCTCTCCTGCGAAGGGCTGCTCCTGCCTCTTCTGCCATCGATTCCACCGGTTCCATCTCCTCAGGACTTTGGTCCATTCACCTTTCCCCCTCTCTCCAGTGTCTTCAATCTCTCTTTCCCTTTGACCTCTTTTTCTCATCCTACATTTTTTCAAACTATCAAGTTCTTCTTAAACATTTAGACTAAGCTAAATCTTAAACATATGTCCTTTTGTAATAATTGCCTTATCTATCTCCTTCCAGTATCATCCTGTTGCTAAAAAGAATAGTTCACACCCCCATTGTCTTATTACCTGATAGTCATTCTCAATCATCTGTAATCTGGCCTCTGTCCCACTATTTCACTGAAATTACTTCTGTTGAAGTCAGCATCATTGACCTCCTACTTGACCAAAACTACAAAGAACTTCCAGAGTTTCTGTGCTATTTCTCTGAACATATTTGTATCTCACGTCTTTGGAATATCTGATGCAACTAACCCCTCCCCCATCCCCAAACTCTTCTTCCTCAGCTTCTGAGTTGTGGCCTTTCTTTTCCAATTGTCATCTTCAATGGTTGATTTCTTTGAGTTTTACTCTTAGCTCACTCCTTACTTAACATGTTCTCCTTGCCAGTTTCATTTGTTCTCAGATGCGAAACTCCCAGTTATACGGTCATAATTCCCAAAACTTTACCTCTAGTCCATGAGTTCCGTTCCTACCTATCCACTGTCTGCTGTCAGTCACCTGGATGTTCTCCAGGCACCAGGTGATTCACATGCTGTATATCCAATATAAAATCCATCATCTTTATCACCTACCCTATTTTCTTCCTGGATTCTTTTTTCTTGATCCGTAGCATCGTCATCTGCTCAGTTGCCCATCTCGGAAACTAAACTTTTCAATATTCACCTTTCTCCAGAGCTCCCTTTACACCAGTCATCCGTCCTGAAGTTTCATTTCAAAGATATCTCCTTTCTGTCAGCGCTGATGCCTCTGTCTTAGCTTAGCTTCTCTTTATATCATTCTTGGGCTATTACAATAGCCTCCTGTCTGTTTTCCTT
>NW_005871273.1:1109596-1112389 GCF_000147115.1 Myotis lucifugus | reverse complement strand
TATGGCCCCAGAGCATGTTACCAAGACATGGGGCTATCTATGTGACCATTCAGTATTCAATCAGACAAAGTCTAAGCATTTCTGTGCTACCAGAAAGGTTTGATTTATGTGTCCCTAGCCTACTTTCCTAGCCTGGGGCCTACCTTTGCTCTATAGGGTATATCAATATCCTGCACCTTGCAATTATCCCAACCTATCATGGTTAAGCCTTTTCAAGCCCTCTGCACAGAGTGCTCCTTCTGCCTGCAGCATCCTGCACTCCTCTCTCCTCCTTCGTGGCCTTGGCCCCATTAGCTTTTTATTTTGTCCTCTCTGTTGGCTGAGCACAGTTCTTCATAAACACAAGGGAATGCATGTGGCAAGCCAAGCTCCAGTTTTCTAAGTAGACAGAGTAAGTGCCCACCCACATGGTTTGAATGGTGGGGCTTAGGGGAAACTCACAGCTAGTTATTTTTATTGTTTACAATTATTTCATTATTTCTAAGGTGATACCTTTGATTGCCTTTGTCTTCCTGTTTTTGGAGAGTCCTCTATACATTTCTCTGGGAAGACTTAAGTCACTTAAATCATTATCAGTTCCTGTATATTATGGGAAGGGTGTCATGGCAGTTAGCTGAGGACAAGGTCCTTGGAGAAATGGGATATAGGATAATGAAAAATGGAAAATAGGACGGGGAGGAGTGTTTCTATACAGAGAGCTGAGAAAATGTCAAATACAACAGTCCACATCATAGATCTGACTTGGTCGAATCATGTGGATGATGCCAATAAGTTACAATTCAAGTAATGCTCAGGTCACCAAAAATAAAAATAAAATAAAATACCAATGATTTCTTAAATAATACAGAATCATCACCCATGTAGACTTATGTTTATTTCTACCAAAAAAAAAAGGTACCAAAGATAATATGTTTAATGGGATCTTATGATATGAGCCAAGGTATGTCTAAAATTTAGAAATGAAAGATATAAATCATGAGCTCAGTACCCTACAGGTTGTTTTCAATAGAGTGAGGAAGACATTATGTTAGCATCAAAAGATAGAAAAGAGAGAGGAAGGGAGAGAAAGACACATTTAATAAACATGTGTTGAGCATCTACTACCCAGACACTGCTGTGCCACTGAGACTGCATTGGTGATTAGTACGGACATAATCCTTGCTTGATTATCTATTTGGCACATGGTAGGTACTCGGTATACATCTTGTGGAAATAATAAATTAAAAGGGGAAAGAAAGAAGGAAATGAAAGAAGGAAAAGAGAAAGGAAGGAAGGAAACAGATACCCTATTGTCAATTGGTCTAGGATAGTTTAAATTAACTGAATCTTTATTAATATTTCGTGTTTAGGTTTATACCCTATGGTATGCTCTTGCCCAATGGCATGTTCTTCTAGAAAATTCATACTAAATTCCATTCCCCATTAAGATGAGAGGGCACTTTGTCAGGCTAACCTATAGACTACATATGAATTTGGCGTGTTAAATTTGATGAGTTACTAAAACAGAGAGCGAGTGAGTGGTAGAGTTCAGATTTTTAAACCAGGTACCAATAAGCCCCCAGCTGATCCTGTGCTGGGCCCTGGAGCCATGCTGGGAATTAGAGGATGCCTCCCTGCTTCTAGACCACGTGGTGGGCCAGCCATCTGGCTCGTGCCGAGAAGCAGAGAATGGAGGTGGGACAGTGCTCATGGTTGTGGCAAGTCCAGTCTTTATTTTCTAATCATTCTCTGTTATTTACAAGCCCCTGAGCAACGTGCAGAGGACGAGCTTATAAGTGTTGATCAGAGGGGTTTATGTGTGTTCTGGGCCAGTTTTGTAAGACAGCTGCCCCAATAAAGAATTTATCAAGACAATAAAAAAGAGAGACAAGAGGCTAAAGATACTCTAGTGAAACAGCTCTTTTATATTATGAGAGTCTAACAGGGAGCACTTGGAACAAACGCCAGGCTTTGCCCATGCCCATCCCACCCTTCCTTTCTCCTGCCCAGCCCAACACGTAGGCAGAAGATCGCTCTAATCTTCCTCCCAGGGTCTAAATGCTATAGGAGGTTGACATTTGTTTTTGCCTTATGATACTCAATCCCAATCCCTTTACCCCAGATGGTTTTTTTCTTTCATTAGAAATTGCTTTTTGGCTTTTTTAGGAGATTTCAAAAATGCTAGTTCTAGCCAATGGAATCGTTTTTAATGAAATCGGGCATCCCAACTCTGGGAAGGCCACAAAGTGCTTCTCTGCTCACCCCACCACCTACATTGCAACTCAACTGGGCTCTTTACGGAGTGTCTGCTCTGCCACTGCCATGTGTTTGGGTGGGAGAAATACAAGGCAGATTCCAGACCGCTCCTGGAACATGGAGTTCACCACGAACACTCATTTGCTGAGGCCTTCACACTAACTCGCAAAACAAGGAGCTTAAGAAAGGCTTATTTATGAGCATTCTGACCATGATATCTCAATTCTTCACTTACTCATAATTCATTTGTATAACTGTCAAACTTGTGTTGAGCACCTGCTGTATGCCTTTTATATAGAGATGAATTAGGGAGAGTTTCCTTGCCCTTGAGAAGACTTTTAGAGTTCGGTGGAGGAGACAGCTGCACCGACAGACAATTACAATGCAGTGGGAAGGTTGTTTTTAAAAAAGTTTACAGACAGGGCAAGTTTTCCAGACAGAAGGAAGAAACAAGTGCTCTAGGCAGAGAGAACAGCTGAATGAAATGTAAGAAAAGGGGGGAGAGAGCATGCAAGGGCTCAGAGGGGCTGGAGGGATTGGATGCAAGGAATCATAAGA
>NW_005871273.1:1081396-1109496 GCF_000147115.1 Myotis lucifugus | reverse complement strand
AATGGAAGAAATGAGGCTGTGGCCACTAAAGGCACAAATTTCTTACTGTAGGCTTGGGAAGCCCTGTACAGTTCTTAAACAGTGGAAAACATGGGATTACATTATGAAAAGGAGCAGTTATGGAAATTAGAGGACCAAATAGAGGACTATTATATTAATGCAAAAAACAACAACACTGAGATAAGGAAATGAACTGGGCCTGTGGCAACAGGTATGGAGGAAAAGAATGATTCAAAAGAGAATTGGTCAAGAAATGCTGACAACTGGTTGGTATGTGAATGAGCAGGGCTTCGAGAAGGGTAGAGCAAGTGAGGCATTCACCTCAGCACAGAACTTAACAGGGTGCCAAAACTTAGTGGCAAAGATAAATAAGACTTTAATGCAGTACTTACAAAAACGAAATGAATGCTAAAAATGGAAACTTCGTGATTCATAAAATACCAACATTTTAGCAGCAAACGATCAATCAGTATTATTATTGATTTTCCCCTTACCTCTGGCTCCAATATGGCTCAACATGGTAATGGAGTGATCCTGACTTTATTCAAAATTTTGATAGTTCATTATGTTTTTATGAAGTTTTAATTTTTAAAAAATATTCCATTAAATTTTTATCATCATTACCGGTTTTTAAAAGCACTCTCTTAAATTTTGCATTGAGGCAAGTGCCCCATTTACCTCACCCTAGTCTTGGCCCTGGAACGGGAAGCGGGTAAGAGAGAGGGGGCGTTGTCAGGAATGATTGCAAGGGTGTTGTCCAGTAGGATGCATCCATGCACGCCATGGTGCCTGACTCCATTGCAGGCACACTTGATCTGCTTCTAAAAGTGACTGTCTTCCTGGGTACCTTTCATCCATCCACTGAAGGTGGTCATTGTGTGTGGGTAGTTTCCACCAAATGCAGATCTCACCTATTGCCCTCCCTCTGAGCAAACAGTCTGGGTCTCACATGATGAAACGCACATACAGCTTGTGTACAACTTGCCTAAATGCCACCCATGCTAGGGAATAAACATGGAAATTGGTTTCTAAGCTCCAGCAGTTTCTAAAATAGGGGCAGTTTAAAATAAAGTAGTACTATCAGAGGGATGCCTATGGAGCAGATTGTGGGACATAGCAGTGAGCCTCCAAAGTGAAAAACCTGAGAAATAGTCATAAAGGACATCCAGCCATTCCTGGGAAAGGACTATGCAGGAGGGAGCCGCGGTGGCCAGGGAGAGCAGTCAGCTGTCTCCGGCTCCTCAGTGCAGTGAATCTCATTTCTCTTCATCCCCCGAAGCTTCTTTTCGCTTTATATCCTGGCTCAACGCAGAGTAATATATTCTGTCAGTGCAAAATTTGGGCTGAAAAATATCATGGCCTTTGGAAATCTAGGAAGAAATTAGGTAGGGACTTTCCAAATTAATTGCAACATGCAGATGGAGTACATTGGGGGTGGTGAGGCAAAGAGGGGAGGGTTGTTTATAAGGCAATGCTTGGGTGGAGAAAATGATAGAGAGGATAGAATGGGCATTGATCTAGAGAATTTGGTAATGAAGGAAGGTGGCTAAAAATTTGAGTAGAGCTTGCCTGACAACTTCAATTTCCTTAGAGAAGTTGGGGGAAAAAAGATTGTTTTCTGAGAGTATGTATGGGGTTGGGGTGAATATTTAGCAGGATAACGGAGAGAGAAGTAACCAAAGACAACTAGTGGATTTGGAAGCTCCCATGAATTTCACGTGAGTCCAGTCTACATTGCTGCGTGATTTTTACCTCCAGCCGTGCTCAGCTTTCTGAGAAAGACTTGGGAAGGAGGGCCGTGGGACAGATCCAAGATTGGGAATAGGTAAGGTGTGTGAGAGGTGAGGGAGCTGGGTGGTAGAAGACGGAGAACTTTAGAAGCAGCTAGTGTTGGACAGTGAGGAGACCAGAGATGAAGTGATGAAAGACATGATCGATTCTAAAGAGTCCCAAGCTTTCAAATATTTGGCCACATTTTCCTGGTATGAGAAATAGCTGAGGGATCTGTGTAATGGAAGGATTCTGTCTCAGCAGAATCAGCCCTGGGTCAGCATACCAACCATACCACCTGCACTTTTTGGTGACTGTGGCCTCTTTTGTTACCTTGACTACAACCAATAGGACTCTGCATCATTAACAATACTATCTCCTCTCTTGAAATACAGCCACACAGTCTCCCCTTAGGTCAGTGGTCGGCAAACTGCGGCTCACGAGCCACATGCGGCTCTTTGGCCCCTTGAGTGTGGCTCTTCCACAAAATACCATGTGCGGGCGCGCACGTACAGTGCGATTGGAACTTCGTGGCCCATGCGCAGAAGTCGGTATTTTGTGGAAGAGCCACTCTCAAGGGGCCAAAGAGCCGCATGTGGCTCGCGAGCCGCAGTTTGCCGACCACTGCCTTAGGTAGAAGATATCCTGTCTGTCTCTCTAGGACATCATTTAGGAAGGAGGCGTGGTAAAGAAGACTAATTTTCTTAGTAGCAAGGCAAGCTCCCCCGTAGCCCCTCCTAGTCATAATGAAATTGCTAAAATATGAGCGTCAATAATGAAGGCCACATCCTCAGGCTAACAATGAAGATGGGTGCCATTAACATTGTGTTACAACCACACTGGATGCAGCTGTCAGGGCAAGAGGGAATTTGAGAAGGTGGTGCGCAATTAACCTAGTTGGAACTGGACCAAGGGACCCAGGGTTAATGGCCCTGGGAAGGGGAGCATTAATGACCACTGATGGTCAAGCCCCTTTGCATGTCTTACTCATTAGAGCTACCTTTCATACTCTATAAGATCACGGCCTTTGGCCCTGGAACCAAGGGTAATGGGGATTGCCACTCCCCCCAGACGATGTGTTATGCATTCTGACAGCTTCTGTCCAGCCCTTGATCGCCCATCACAACAATCAGGTATAGTGTGCAGCAGATCTCAAAACATAGCAGCCATCTGCCGAGCACTGCTGATGAGAGCTAAGACACATGCACGATGCATATTCATGGGCAGAAACTGCTTCGGGTTTTCATCCAGCACACTGACAAAGGCGTGACATTCTCTGCATTCACCTGTTCGGTTCTGGTGTTCCATTTCTGGCACTCTCCTGGGTGAGCTCAAGTAGAATCTTGGGTCACTCTGGAATGTGTCCTCAGTCATATTTGACGGTGACAAGAATAATTAACATGTGAATCTTCACAGTCTTTCGCCCTGACTCGATTGACAAAAAGAATTCTATTTCTATCCACTCCGATCTCCTTTTCTCTTTTTTCCTTGACCCTCCAAAGAGAAATTCAACCTTTGCCATAAACTAATCTTATGGGATAAGCATTTGTGATGGAAATTTGGGACACAGGTTAGGCAGAAACCGAACTGGAGGAGAGGAGATGAGGGCTATCAGCTCAGGGAGAGCAGGAAAGGCAGAGACAAAGACAAGGACAAAGGCAGAAAAGTAAAATTCAGTACTGGGGTGATTTGTTGGGGAAAGGTGAGCATTGGGGTTGGAAAGAAAGAAGCTTCCTGGCAGCTGTGCTTTATGTGTGAGAGAGAAAAGGTGTAAGGGAAGTAGGAGAAAGTGAAATTTTGAGAAGTATGCTTGATTGTCATCAATTCCAACGCTTTTAGTATTCTTAGAGAGATTCACGGACACGCTGGTATTAATTTAGCTCTGTCTGGCTGTTGGAGTGAGTGTGGAAGCCCCCCTGAGACCAGGTCACATGCCCTTCTGGAATCATCTAAGGTCACATGTTCAAGTGGAAGGCTGGAGTCAACGTTTTGAGAGAAGTTCTCCAGGGACGGATGGTGACTTTGCTTCTTCCTTCTCTTGACATTGGAGTTGGAAACATATTTTGTGGTGCTCCCTTCCATACATTAATTTTTAAAAGCACAGTGTGTTAAAAATGACTAAATATCAAGAAGCTCTATGTTACCTGTGCCAACATACATCTACACAAGGCTTTGTGATTACACGGCAGTTTTATACATCCTTAGGTAAGCCTTCCATCCACTCTTCAGAGTAGGTGGGACATTCCCATTTCATCAATGTGAAAACTAAGATCTAGAGCCAGAGACGGACTTGTCCATGGTTACAAAGTTTATGAGAAGCACCTCAACCCCGGGAAAAAGTTTGAATTCTTATAAAAGGGAGAGATGCAGAAGGAGAGATCTTAAACGTGGAAATTAAGTTTTTAAATAGAGGCAGGACTCCAGTGGAAACTCTGGGTTTCACATGCCCAGCTCTCCACACACTTGGAGCCTTTGTTGAGAGAGAAACCAGCAAAGAACCAGCTACGCCTCTTCCTGCTGTATTTCCTCCTGCACAATGGCCTCCGAGGGCTGGGCCTCCTCCACACACCTGACCCTTTTCTCTGGACCCAACAAAAGACCAGTGGGGGGAGCACAGTCTGTCTTCTGTCCTTGGCAGTTAAGGGCCGACTAGAGGCAGGCCATGGAGAAGATGCCCGGTGGCTCTGCCAACCTTGGCATTGTCTCAACGAACCTGCAAGATAATTCAAGCCATTAAATCATCCAAAAGCATATGCACTGACTATCGTGTTTCTTTTTTTGTATGTGAACATCTCTCTGGCTGAACAGAAGCACATCAGTAGCCACAGTGCCCTAATTTTCTTTGCCGGAGACAACAAAACCAAAGGGAATGATAGGAGGAGGGGCAGAGTCCCAGGGGCACACTCTCTGGACATCTCCTGGGCTTAAATACATCTAAAGCAGATCCAAAAGAAGGCAGTGATTACAGGCTAATTTTCTGCCTGCATTATGTTAAGTGCCCTGCCATCTACACAAATAACTATTGCTTTGTGCCAGGAATAGTTTTAGTGAATTCCTCTTGCTGCTAAATTTTGTATTAAAAGGAAAAGGAGACTAAAGGAAGATTTTTCAATTTAAAGGTGAGACTATCGGGATGAGAGTAAAAGATACAGGACTGTCACCTGCCCAGGAGTTGATTTTCCTTTTCAAATGCAAATACTGGGGAGGGAGAAATGTTCCAGTTCTTTTCACTTTGCCTGTTCAGAGGTCTGGGAGGTGCAAGCCTTTAGCTTTAGGAAGACACAGCCCTGCCTCTTGTAAACACACTTGGTTTTCTGGAAAGAAGCTGGCAGTGGTCTGAGGTGGGAAGCATAGGTGAGGAGAGGCCATTCCTGAGTCACCCAAGGGGGACTGTCCATAGGGGAGATGAGAGGGACGTGTAGGGTCCTCTGTCCCCATGTGTGGACATCTCCCCTTCTCAGGAGCAATGAGAGTCGGCTCAGCCACTTCACTCTTACTCTTCAGTGAGGGTCTCAAGTCCTACAGGCATTTGTATAATATTCATCTATTCAGTCAACATCCATTCTATGAACGTTTGCAAGGCATCTTCTATGTTGCAGATGGTGGAGCACACCCATGGAATGAAAAAACACAGCTATGAAAAGGAAGCGGAAAGCAGGATAGTCGGACAGGAATGGAACAGGGGCATTGGAATCAGAGGTCTGAATGGAAAATTTCACCCAATCCCTTCTTGCCTTGGTCAAACAACTTATGATCTCAGACTTGTGAATTGGGGGAAGGAGGCGAGGACCACTGTAACCTACCTCAGAGTTGTTGAAAGGATTAAATAGTATATGCAAAGCAACTGGCATGGAGCCTGCCACCAAATCCATGTTCAGTAACCGGGAATGTATTCCATCCTTCTTCTGAATTCCCATTTGGTACCTGAAACTTTCCCCCCAGGAATGCTTGTGACTTACAATGATCAGGGCATTGGGACCCCAGGCCATATCAAGAGACTTCTGCCTGTTAAGATCCAAATCTACGATTGGCTTCACACAAGGGGCTGAAAGGAGGGAGGAGGACTGTGGATGTAGAGTGGGGTGGGGAGAATTTGGGATCAGTTCCAAGGGAAGGCTACAAGGAACAGTGAGAGGTCCTTCCGTGCTGCGTACCATGCTAGGATTTGGTTTAGATTATTTTGCAGGCCTATGTGTGGGGTGGGGATCCCTGCCCCATCCAATCTCAACAACTCCAGGGGCATGTCATTGGTGGGGTTGGAAGGACAAAAAATGGCAACTCCCAGTCCTTCCAGCATGGCTCAGTGGTTAGCATCAACCTATGAACCAGGAGGTCACCGTTTGATTCCCGGTCAGGGCACATGCCCAGATTGCAGGCTCAATCCCCAGTGGGGGGCGTGCAGGAGGCAGCCAATCAATGATTCTCTCTCATCATTGATGTTTTTCTCTCTCTCCTTCTCCCTTACTCTCTGAAATCAATTAATAAGTAAATATATATATATATATAATGGCAACTCCCAGAACCCCAGAAGAGTCCTAAGTTCTGGTCTTTGACCACCAAGGCATGTTCATCTCTGAGGATGTGTGGTGGGACCATTAATTCCTAAAAGGAGTGAAGACTTGTGTTGCAGTTGCAAATAGGCTATACATTAGCAATTAGTCCTTTTTTGTCCAATATCTCCTGCAGACAGAGTTTTGATACCAGGGAAGATCAGCTTACCTACCAAGCAGCCCCGCTGGGAATCTGGGACTTAATTTAAACTTGTCTCCATGTGTCCTGTCCCAGTGCTGAGGTATGTGTTTTATTTTTCTTGAACATGCTGACCCCAGGCTCCTGCGGTGAACATATTATTACAGAATCTTATAAATCACTAACGACCTCCAAGGTCAAATGCAGCCTCAAGAGCATGGTTGTAAAAGAGAGAAGGAAGGCGTTGGTCTCCATTTCTCAGAGAGCCTCTGGAATGGACAGGAACGCACACTTTGCCTATGATGAACTCTGTGACCTTGGGCATCACTTTATTTCTTTGAGCAGGTAACGTCCTCTGAAGATGGGAGTTGCAATATCTGATAGGGTTGTTGCAGGCTTAATTTAGATAACATCATTTAAATACAAGCAGAGCAACTGCCATTTACTGGAGGCTCAGTTAATATCAGTTCCCTGATAGAGAATACAGAATGAAGGGCACTTGGCGAAGATTTAGTGTTTGATGATGATGATAATGATAATAGGAACATCACTGTGTGTGTTCAGAAAGGAAGAAAAACATGGGACTTCATTGCCTCCCGAACTTGGCTGTGAGTCAGGTGGTAGGAGTGGGAATGGGGGTAGATGTAGCTTTGCTGATTCATGCTCCCAGCAGGGCCCTGGAGCCCCAATTCTGGGCAGAAGGGCCATCTGTGGCATGCACAGCAGCATGTCATACAAGGAAATGGATTGTGTTGCTTGATCACTCAGCTCCGTTTTCTGCATCTCAGGTTCCCAGGGCCAACCAGAGATTCATCTTCTTTTCTAACAGTGAGGATGCTCTCATGCTCTCAGATGGGGTGTCTCTTGGCTCTCTTCCCTGCACCTACTAGTCCTGCCTCTGATTAACCCCTTGGAGCCTGGCAGAAATGGATTTCCAAGATGGTGTTTTGCTCGCCTGGAATTCGCAGGGACTTACATAACTGAACCCCACACCATCTCTTCTTCCAGATCCACTGGCACTTGGAGGTAGTTTCCTCAGGCGCTAGGTTTTCTCAGGGTCAAGTGGAACAACCCCAATCACCCCTAGCCAACTGTCACCCTCTTTCTTTTTCTTTCTATCCGAATTCTTCTCCAACTTCCCTTTCTCCTTTGTCCTCTCACTGAGCCTTGCTCAAAGTTGCTGAGTCAAAGATCCTTCTTCCCACAGCCCCTCTCAGGAAGCAGACAAATAGCGAGCTGCCAGCCCTGGATGGGCCATAAATAATGCATAGTGCACAGAAACAGCTGGAGAGGCCCTCTGATTACAGAGAGAAGACCTTTCGAAAACATATTATCCCCTTTACTCTTCGTAATGCCACCAGTTCTTCATTCAGCAGAGACACACACCTACTTGTTCATCACTGGGAAGCCCCTGCAAAGGGCCATTGTTTCTCCTGCTGTCTGATCCCAGCTCCACCACCAGGAAGGCCTGTCTGACATCCTCTCCTCCTAACGCCTGAGCTACCATTTCCTGGGCCCCTGGAAATCTGCCATAACAGTAGCCAGGCTAATTTCCTGACCAGGCTTATGTTTCCTTATTTTAAGCTCTTGTTATAGACTTGATGTCTTGATACTTGCTGAACTCTGGAAGGGACAACGAGCTCTAACTCAGTCCCCCCATGTATTTAAATATAGTGCCTAGAGAGTTGCATATTCAGGACTAAGGGCTTGGTAAATACTCAATGCACGAACACAAACCTGTGAAGTTGATTGTTATTATTTCCATGTTTCCAATTATGACTCAAGTAAGTTAATTGATTAGTTCTAGGTCACTGAGCTAAGAAATTATAAACCTAAGATTGAAATCCAGTATCTATGACTTCGTGTTCATACTTATTTTTTCTCTCGGCTGATTAGGATTCAGAATTTGGTAACTAACATAGAGGAGTATATCAGTCAGGGTAACAGCAGAAAACAGAATCCTACTTGCTTCACATGAAGACATGGTGATGAAGCGATGGTTACAGAGTGTGCAAAAAAATCCCAGGATTCATGATCTAGGGAAGCTATGACCACCTCCAGACCTAAAGGGAAAAGGGGAAGAGATGATGGAATTGGAGCCAAGAGCTGGGCGATGAAAAGGGGTCTGCCTGAAAGGGTCTGTGACTTGAAGACTTAGCATTGTCAGGATAGTCGCTGTGAAGGCAACAGGGGAAGGACCCTTTTCTTTGTGAGGCATTAGGCCAGTGGTTCTCAACCTTCTGGCCCTTTAAATACAGTTCCTCATGTGACCCAACCATAAAATTATTTTCGTTGCTACTTCATAACTGTAATGTTGCTACTGTTATGAATCGTAATGTAAATATCTGATATGCATGATGGTCTTAGGCGACCCCTGTGAAAGGGTCGTGACCCACAGGTTGAGAACCGCTGCATTAGGCAAACACAGAAGGAACCATCCAGCAAGGGAGAAAGTGACTGTGTGGGTGGGGTTAGGTTCCTTGACTTGGAGCAGAGCAGAGAATGGTCTGTTGAATGTTGAACTTGGAGAGTCACCAGAATCTGGGGCCCACATAGGAGCCTTCATCATAGAGCTGACATGTGGAGAGTCCCTGCTTTCCTCTCAGGCTCCTCCCCAGAGGGGAATATTCCATGAAACTGATCACAGTTCACCTCTAAGGTCTGTTCCCTTTAAGTCTTGCTGTATAAGAGACTACCCAGAAACTTGGTGACTTTAAACAAAAATAATGTATCATGCCTTGTGTTTCTGTGGGTTGGCCGGGAAGTTCTGTTTCTCTTGGTGTCAGCCAGACTCACTCATGAAGCTGCATTCAGCTGGAGCTTCGCTGGGTCTGAAACATGCAAGATGGCTCCACTCGCACCTTGGGTCCTCATTGTCCTGAGCTCTCCCCACCAGTGGCTGCTGTTCAGGGCTCTTGGGCAAGCACTTTGGCCGCCTTGCCTCCCAGGGCCTCCTGTGTCCCCAGCACCAGCCCATCCACCGGCTGCCTACTATTTCCCCCCGTCCACAGCCATGGCCTTGGACCTTCTCTCTGTTCTGGGCCTTGGGGCCTCAGAAGTGGTGGCATTCACTCTGTCAGGCACCCCCTGAGGCCTCTGATCACTCATCACTGTCTCAGCTCCATCCAGGGATGTGGTGAAGCAATGGGAGTCCACAGAGAAGTACACCTGGGCGGTGCCTGAGAAGCAGGAAGGATCCTGGTCAGGGGCCTCTGCTGGTGAGGCTGGGGAGCTACCCTGTCCATAGTTTCCCTCATATTCACTCTTTCTTTCTTTCTCTCTCTTCTCTCTCTCTCTCTCTCTCTCTCTCTCTCTCTCTCTCTCTCTCTCTCTCTCCCCCTCTCCCTCTCTCCCTCTCTCCCTGTTTCTCTTTCTCTCTTTCTTCTCATCATCATTCAGTATCCTAGCCTGAACTTTCTTACGTAGCAATTGGCTTCCAGAGGGCAAAGCAGAAGCTGTCAAGCCTCATAGTCCTCAGTCAGGAACTAGCACAACATCACTTCTGCCTCATTCTATTGGTCAAAGTTGTCAGCTCACCCAGATTCAAGATGGGGGCATATACACCGAGGAAGGGAAGAGAAGCATACACCTACAGGGTGGGAAGAATTGTTGGTACCTCTTTTCAGATAATCCAGCACAATTGGCTTTCTCACTATAGCCATTTACCTCCCTCTTAATTGGTAGATATATCCACCTCTTCCCAAGACACCCAAAATTTTAATCCCATCATGGCATCAAGTTCAAATCCAGTACCTCATGATCTGTGGGGATGTGCATGAAGCTCCTTGAGTTTCACACTTGTTGAGCTTAAGAACTGTGACTGAAAAAATATAGATTAAATTCCCCCATATTCAACACACAGCAATAATATAACAAAAATACAGGAATGGGATAATTACAGCAAACACTAGCACACAAAAGCTACCGGAATGGGAAGTGCATAGCTCTTAGTGGTCCATAGCAATTCTAAAATCTAAAGAGGCATTGGCTGCCCATTTTCCCTCACTGGAGGCAAAGACTTTCTTTGCTTAGGGCCAAGTTCTGTCTCCGTGAGGGTTTTCTAATTCACTGCTCTTGGTTCCACCATCTGGACTCTTGGTTTTGCCCCCTAATTCATTCTCTCTTTTTTTTTTCTCATAAGAAATAACCCAGGTGCAACTTCCTCAGCCTGGTTTTTTTCCTACAGGAAGTTGGGAGCTTATGCATCTGATCAGGATGAGCTTTCTTCTTCTTTCCAACCTGGCAGTTCTCTCATCAGAACAAAGCTCTTAAAAACATTGAGTGCTGCCTATCCATCCTATTAGGGTTTATTCCATGCTCTGTGACCCAGCATAATTCTTTCTGAGATGGACAACGCTCATGATTCCTAAGATCCCTCATGTCTCAGAGAGTCCAGGGAATGGTGCCATAAATCTTCTGGAGGTCTTAACAGGGGATCCTCCAGACACAACCTTGACCTGATCTCTTGTCTAAGGCACCTACTTTGAGAATTCTTTGCCACCCGGAGAATCTATTTTGGGGCCCCTGTGATTCCTCTAAATTTTGCTTGAAAACTGATCACTTCTTTCTTGGCTCCCTTCTCCTTTGCATACACTACCAAAATAAGCCAGTTGGCATCTTCAGCACTTTGCCTGGAAATCTCCTTGGCCAAGTTTGCAATGTACTCACTTATTGCACTGCTTTTCGAGTCTCTACTAACATTCTCCCCTTTCAGCTTTGCCTGACAAGTCAATCCAGACCCAATGCCACATGTCTGGCTGCAGTTGAGCTGTCTGTTGCTATTTTAGTTAGCTATTACTGAGCAGAAAACCTTTCCAGAACATAATGGCTTAAAACAACAATTGCTTACTTGCTCATGATTTTGCAATTAGTGCAGGGCTCAGCAGGGATGACTCAACGGTCCTGCATGCGGTGATGTGGGGTCATTACTGTGGCTGCATTCAGCTGGGGGCTCCTTTGAAAGTGGACATCTAAGAAGGTCTCAGCCCCTTATGTTTTAAGACACTCTGTCATACAGCAGTAGATAACAGAAAAGGGGTCTGAATCCTTTCAAAGCCCTGGAAGAGGCACTAAAAATAGTCATCTGGTCAAATGAGACTGACATTAATCGGGACTTCTTTATTGTTATTCTGACATAATGCCTAAGACCATCGGAAAACACAGTGGGGCCTTGACTTACGAGTGTCCCGACTAACGAGTTTTTCGAGATATGAGAGCCGTCTCTCGGCCGATTTTTTGCTTTGAGTTGTGAGCTAAAATTCGGGTTATGAGTCAGCTTCAGATATCCCACCGCTAGTTGGCGCAGCGAACGTCACAGTGAATGCCACAACATCAGCCAAGCATCACTTGTCTCACTCGTTCACTTAAATGATTTGACATACGAGTAATTTGAGTTACGAGCTCCGTCACGGAACGAATTAAACTCATAAGTCAAGGCCCCACTTATATAATTACATATTGTTTTTGTGATTAATCACTATGCTTTAATTATGTTCCATTTGTAACAATGAAATTGGGGGTCACCACAACATGAGGAACTGTATTAAAGGGTCCCGGCATTAGGAAGTTGAGAACCACTGCACTAAGGAAATAGTCATCTGGTCAAATGTATTTTGTAAACTATAGAAAAATGAGACTCACATTAATTGGGACTTCTTTATTGTTATTCTGGCATAATGTCCATGGTTTCCCCTGTATCTAGTAGCATTTGAATGGTCACAGCATTTTGGGGATCCAGCTAAGAGTTGGAGTTGGGGGTACATTTAATTTCGCTTAGTCAGATGTACTTTACAGTCACTTTCACGCACATTAAATTCCTGCTGGCTGTTCTGATGTAGAGATGGCTTCCAGAATGTCCCTACTGTCTACCAGGAGATACCCGGTGTTTCCCAGAGGTAACACTGCGCTATGGGTGTGTCCACTGGGGCCTGGCATTGGAAATACTTAGGTGGGGGGTGAAGGAAAACAGGTTTGAATGGTAAAGCGTTGAGACTGGTCTGTAGAAAATTCTTCCAATATCATAGGACACAGATATTGTTCTTTTTTTTAATATATTTTTTTAATTGATTTTTAACAGTGAGGAAGGGAGAGGGACAGAGAGTCAGAAACATCGATGAGAGAGAAACATCAATCAGCTGCCTCCTGCACACCCCCCATTGGGGATGTGCCCACAACCAAGGTGCATGCCCTTGACCGGAATCGAACCTGGGACCCTTCAGTCTGCAGCCTGACGCTCTATCCACTGAGCCAAACCGGTTAGGGCTCAGATATTGTTCTGAAAAAACAATTTGATCGCTATTTTTTCAGATTTGGCTGAAATCCTAAGAATCTACATGACATTCTCAATCATGATTAGGGAAGCTGAAAGAAACTGTCCTGAACTACCAAATGAAAAAAATCAACCATGCTACAAGAGATATTGATTTAGCTTTCTATTCTTTCAGTAGAAAATGTTATAAAGTCATGTAGCAAAGTGATAAAAATTATATAGCTAAGGATATAGGGAAAATAGTACTGAAATATATTGGGGAGATATTTAAGACCAATGTTATTTTTCTAGAGTTTCTGATGTTGTGGGTAGTTTTCAGCTTTTAAAAATATACAACTTATGATTTCTCATTTTTTAAAAAATATATTTTATTGATTTTTTACAGAGAGGAAGGGAGAGAGATAGTCAGAAACATCGATGAGAGAGAAACATCGACCAGCTGCCTCCTGCACATCTCCTATGGGGATGTGCCCACAACCCAGGTACATGTCCTTGACCGGAATCGAACCTGGGACCCTGCAGTCCACAGGCCGACGCTCTATCCACTGAGCCAAACCGGTTTCGGCTGATTTCTCGTGTTAAATAAATACATTCAGACCTATTTTTATATTTTAAGTTCATGTTCTTTTTCTTAAAGAGGAGCTCAAAACTGTATAAGAGTCAGGCCCCACTGAATCTGGGCCATGTCTGTACTTAGACCAGAGCTTTTCCCCTCAAAGGCAATGGTAGGATATTAACTAGTAAAATCCTCGCCTAGGCGCCGTCTCTCAGCATGGAGGCAACACGCTCAGTGTAAAATGACTTATCTGGGTTGTATTTCTGGGGAGATAGAGAATCAGAGCGAGATAAGATGAGAGGAGATGAGGGAGGAAATAAAGCAAAGAAGAAAGTTGCCTGACCTGGTTGGTGGCTGCTGAGACTGAGATGGGAACAGTGCCTTGTGCCACGGGACATGCTCAAGCCCGTCCAGATCTGGGAGCACAGCCCAGCCGGCGTGGCTCAGTGGTTGAGCATCAATCTATGAACCAGGAGGTCACGGTTCGAATCCCCGTCAGGGTACATGCCTGGGTTGCAGGCTCGATCCCCAGTGTGGGGTGTGCAGGAAACAGCCAATTAACGATTCTCTCTCATCATTGATGTTTCTATTTCTCTCTCGCTCTTCTTCCTCTCAGAAATCAATAAAAATATACTATTAAAAAAAAAAAGATCTGGGAGCACAGGGAGAATAATAATACTGCTGATAATAACCCCCAATAGTAGCTTAGGTCACTCATTTGATTCTTGTTTCAGACATTGTTTTGAGCACTTTGTATGTATTAACTTATTTGATCCTCCTAACCACCCTGTAAGTCAGTTGCCACTGTTCTCACCATTTTGTAACCAGTGAAACCAGCCAGCGAGGGGCAGGGGCCTGCTCTGGGGCATGCCCCTGCTGTCTGTGGTGGAGCCTGGCTGCTTCCCCAGCCACTCGCATTGGTAGAGCAACAGGCAGTTGATCAAGCAGTTTCACCGGGAGCATCTCGCTAGCAATCCTAATAGCCCTGAAAAGATGGCAGGACAATTGCAGCCGCCCTCGTTTTATGGCTGATTAATTGAAATCTACAGTTGCAAAGTGACTTATTCATGATCGCCCAGCTAGTAAGTGGGGGTATTGGAACCGAAAGCCAGCCCTTGTATGCTTTTCATTATGTCACACTGTGGATTAATACATTTCGGCTAGAGTACTTTCCCGTGTCTAAAACAGCTTTATGCTTGATAATAACGCTATCATGTCTACAGCTTTATAAAAGGGTATTATTATTATCCTAATGTCCTGGAAGAGGCATAGCTAAGTCAGAGGGACTAGGCACAGCCTGCACTAGCATCCGGGCTCTCTGTTCAGATTCGAAAGCAGCCTTCCCTCCTTCGCAGGGGGCAGCTTCCAATCTTCTCGCTGAATCCCGATGACAACCTGGCCCTTCAGATGCGAGGGAAACAGAAGACAGACCAATACCCCAGAACTCGGAAGCACACAGTGGGCTCAGGGAACTCTAAGTGGATTGACGTGGCTGGAGCATAGGGTAGATGGATAGCGAGTTGAAAAAAACTGGGACCGCAAGACAAGGGCTTGGAGTACCATGATGTGAGCATTAGTTTGCAGGGAATGAGCGCTGAGAACACACAGAGGTCTGTACTGGACAGTGAGGAAATAAACTGGAGAAATAAAAATGTGTTCTTTAGTTGCAAAGTGCCATGTAGACTGAGTAACAGATGTATGGAAGGAAAGGAGAAGACAACGACAAAGCGAGACCTTAGACGCATTTATAAAAGGATAAATAAATGATTTGGCACAAAATTATTATTGTGTCCCCTGAGTCTCAGGATCACATAAAAGGGCATTATAATAACCGTGATATTTACAATGGCCCGGGGAGCCCCGGGGAAAGAGCCCTGTTCGCTAATTGTTTTCTGTTTAAAGTTGACCTAGAAGGTGGCCCAGATTGTAGCTTGGTGGGTGGCCATTTATTTACAAGTGGGAGGATTCTCATCCCCTGCAGTTCATTCGATTAGTTCCCCTCAGCTCCTCCCTGGTGATGCTGCTGCTGCTGGCAACCCCTACTGACCGCTTGGCCACCACACACCACCTCTAGTCCACAGCCCCTCTGCAGGTTAGCTGCCAGTGCTCCCATTTCACAGATGAGTCAGTGAGGCCCAGAAACATTGAGAGATTTTCCAAGTGGTAAGTCAGAGTTAAGCTCAGGTTTAAGAGAATATAAACCCAGCATGTTTTTCCTACACTGTCCCTCCCCATTCCTTTGTGCAGAAACCTGTGCTGGGATTCTATTTTCTACTCAGTCAAGGCTAGGCAACTAACACCGTAGTCGGCAAACTGTGGCTCGAGAGCCACATGCGGCTCTTTGGCCCCTTCAGTGTGGCTCTTCCTAAGCCTTAGGAGTACCCTAATTAAGTTAATAACAATGTACCTACCTATATAGTTTAAGCTTAAAAAATTTGGCTCTCAAAAGGAATTTCAATCGTTGTACTGTTGATATTTGGCTCTGTTGACTAATGAGTTTGCTGACCACTGAACTAACAGATCTGTGGCATTTACCACTGAGTCTATCTTCTGTATCCATCGGAACCTTTTTCTCTGTAGCATCCTATTTCAACATTATTTTCTTAGAAACTTATAATCATTTGTCTTCAGATACCTTTTCTTCTTGCATCCTTACGTGTCTGTCATTCAATAGATTGTATTTGTACTAAGCACTATACTCACCATGTACACAATCTCCCCTTCTAGAATGTGCTTCTCCCAGCTCTGCAGGCCAAAATCCTGCATGTCATTAAAGGTTATGCTCTCATCTGTCAGGCGCGTAGGAAACCTTCGGTGATTGCTATCAGTATTGTTACTATTTTCAGCATTACCCTTTGTCATCCAATCAATATTCAAGTGCCTACAATGAGTCCGAGCACCATGATGTGTTAGAAATACAATCATACCTAAGACACAGAATTAGCCTCAAGGACCCGTGGGGAGCTGTGGGGGGAGGGCAGGCGTGGAAGGCAAGTGTGGTGATAGATGCACACAGGATGACAGAGAGGCTGATGTGCGGTGAGACCATGGATCCCTTTTGGCCTGTCATGGGAAGCTTTCCCCAGGAGGAACTGGCGGCGCCTAATGAACATGCTACAGTCAGCCAAGCAAATACAGCTTCGTGTGAGACAACAGGTCGTCCAGGTTGCCGGGGACTGAGGGGTTCTGAGCTTGGGAGTGTTGAGTGCTAAACTTGGGACAGTCCCAGGCACACAGGGCTGCCTCTCACTCTACTGCCTGTGCAAAGACTCAGGTAGCAGAGCCTGGTATTTTTGAATGAATGAATGAATGAATGAGTAAATCGTGCATAAATACATGAGAGGGATCACCACTACAAATTGACTACTCTCTGAATAATTGCAAACCCAGATCTGGCCTGAGTGTTTTCAGCTGCCTCCTGCAGGGTCCTTTCCACAGCGAATGCTCATTTTGGAGTTTGTGTGGATGGCAGGACTTTAATAATGAAGAAGATGAAGCTGTCACCGGAGGCGGGGGGAAGGCAGCTCTGGGAAATCTCTTCCTCGCTCCCTCCCAAGCCTGTGCGTCTCATTAAAATATGTACGACAACATTTCTCCTCATATTATTGTATTACACAATCCTTAATTGCATAATTCAACGTTTTCAAGAGTATTTGGAGGAAATTTGGATGGTTCATTGATTGGTATTTAAAGGAAGCCTTGAATTAAATGTAAAAAACATGAAGGGAAATTAGTAGTAAAAGAGACTGATTGAGAGCTGACATGGACCAACTCTGAGCTCAGCCCTGGTGCCCAATGCAGGGGTTTCTTTAGGTTCTTGGCCCTGCATACATGGCCCCTTATTCCCAACCTGGTCACCAGGGGGACAGTCAGGACAGCATGCCACCAGAAGCCTGTGGGGGGTGCTCTGTCCTTCCAGGCCCCCTCCCTCTTGTTTGTGTTGGTGGTTTTGCGTGTCTTCCCTGCCCTGTTGTTTGTGTTGCTGGTTTTGTGTGTCTTCCCTGCTCTGTTGTTGGTGTTGTTGTGGTGGTTTTGCATGACTTCCTTGCCCTGTTGTTTGTGTTGGTGGTTTTGCGTGTCTTCCCTGCCCTGTTGTTTGTGTTGGTGGTTTTTCGTGTCTTCCCTGCTCTGTTGTTTGTGTTGGTGGTTTTGCGTGTCTTGCCTGCCCTGTTGTTTGTGTTGGTGGTTTTGCGTGTCTTGCCTGCCCTGTTGAAGTGCCCTGGCTCTCACATTGATTGCAATCATGCTGATTGGGAGGAGGTGCATGCAGCCCAGGCCTGCTCCTTCCCTGCCTGGGCCGAGGTCCCTGGGCTCCTGGCTCCAGCCCTCTGCCCTGCAAATTCTCCTCCCAGGATGCTTCCCTTGAACATCCTCCCACCCAGCATCGGTTCCCCCCTGCCCTGCTCCTGGGTGCGGAGATCATGTGCAGCAGCCTGGGCACGCAGCCAGGAGGAGCTGGCATGGAAATGAGGCTGGGCAGGGCGGCCCCCAGAGCCCCTGGCAAACAGCCCCAAAGCAGTGTTCCTGCCTCAGGAGCACCCCTCCTCTGGGCTCAGCAAGGGTTCAAGTCCGCTTCACATTCTTGCTCTGACTGCCTGCACATCCACTGAATACCCCAGCAGCCCATGTGCAAAACGATGCCTTCCCCTTCACTCAAGGGCTAGTTTTGCTCGCCAGAGAGAATGCTGAGGGCGGAGAGGTGTTATTTTATCAAAATGGATGCTGAGAGTTTGGAAAGTGATCAGTAGAAATCTGAATGGTCTTCCAACTCCGGTGAGAGGCAAATGCAAGATGTTTGGCTGAATTTACAAACGAGCTTCTTAGGACTCAAGGCGAGTTAACTTTGTGGTGGCAAGTGAGTGAGTGGTCTTTTACCCAACATTCAGAATGAACCCGATTCCTGCGTTCCCCTGTCTCGATGCTGGGATTGTCCAAGCACCAACTGCATCATCGGGCTAAGGATCAGGGGTATCCTGTGGTCCTTTTCTTTTCTGAGATTTGGGGTTCATGACTGAAAAGCCTTGGCAGTGGCTTTAACCCTCTCGCCTCAAAGAACCATGTTTTTAAGGTCCTGCAGACAGCCAGCGGGGTTGAGCCTCTGTAGAAGGGGGGGGGCGCTCCTGGTGACTGTGCTGTGCCCCCATCATGCCCACCATCTGCCCGTGGCTCTCTGGACAGTTGTGTTCGGCTTGCAAAGGGCCTGCCCCAAAGAACAGGCCATATCCCGCCTGCAGACAAAGCAGGGGAGTGAATCCTGGGTGAACCAGGGGCCAGCATGGCCAAGGGCAAGGGGTGCTGGGGCCTGAGCCGCAGACTTACCCCGGGGCCTGCAGAGCTCCCCTGGAGGGGCCCCTGTACTCCTGGGGTTGATGCTGAGCCATGAAGGCGCTGAGCCCTCATCACTGAGTGAGCATCTTGACCCAGCATCCTCATCAGCGTATTTGGAGCATTTAGCCCGTTCCAGTTCAGTAATCTATTCAATAAAACTGTTAGTCCTGACAGGAATCCCAAAGTGCCTTGTGGCTGCAGGCACGCTGGCCGCCCTGTCTGACAGCATGGCCACCTCCCCCTCCTGTCAAAGAAAACCAGGTGACGCTAACATCATTAGCACAGATAATAGGAACACTGACAGCAGCTCGACACAGGCATGGGGGTCTCTGTGAGGGCTACGCAGACAGCACACACCCACAGAGCCTTGGCCGCCTCACTGGACCAGCCTCACTCCCTACGCCTCTCCCTCCTGCTCCCTCCTCCACAGAGAGGGCATTTGCTGTTCTGGATTCTCCCCAGGAGGTGACTGACCACTCAGGGACTGGCTTTGCTGCACAGTAAAGAAGAGAACTATTGCTCTGTGTGGTGCTCTGCTAGGGACCGGAGCTTCCTCTTGCATCTCTTTCCACTCCAGCCCCAGGCAACAGGCCCCCCGAATCCCACCTTCACCTGGTGCTCACACAGGTTGCTGCTGCAGGAGGCACCCCCTGAGCTCGTGCCCTCTTGGTGCTGAGGATGGTGCAAGCCCTTTAAACCTCTTGGTGACAGAGGCCCCTTGTCCAGGTGGTAGGAGTGTGGGCTGTGCACAGACAGACCTAAGGTCAAGTCCTGACCCGGCTGCCACTGGGGACCGTGACTTCCACCAGAGCTGGGTTGCAGTGGCCACATTCCCTCAAATAGAGACAGTGGCAGTACCACCCTGTGGCACTTGGAAAGACAGGTTTGCATGTAGCGAACATTTACTAACAGCTGCTAAAATAATATGAGCTACTTTGTATTATGATTTCATTGATTCTGTTGTTATTTTGATGATGATGATGATAAGGTTGTTCTCAGTCCTGCAGCTGCCTCTGACCTCTGCCCTCTGCCCTGGGGCGGGGCCTTTCCCCTGCTTTTCTCTGGAAAGAACCACAGCACACCATTTCCCTTCCCTTTGAGTCTGCCTTTCCCCTGTGTTCTCCTTGCATTACCAATGCTAATTCTCCAGCCGCCTGCCAGTCAGGCCCCTGCATATACATGAACAGCTCCTTCCCAGTCTGGTGTGGGCTGCAGGCTGGGCTGAGAAGCAGCTCCATGGAGAGGGTGGATGGGGAGCCAGGGCCCAGCTGCCAGGGGGTCACCACTGCTCCCTCCTCTCTGATCTCCTTTCTTCCCGTGCCCTCTTCTGGAGGCACCTGCTGGCAAGCAGGAGGATGCCGGCCCTGCCACGGCCACCTCTCACTGGCATGGTCTCCCCAGCGTCAGTTCCAGGCAGGAGGCTTGACCCGTGTGCCCTACAGTGGCAGGAGGCTGGTCCTGGCACCGGCATCCTGGGGGCACTGTCACTTGGCCGAGTGGTCCCCTGGACATTCCATCCTGGCCCTTGGAGACCACTCCGGCATCCAGTGAAACTAAGCAAGAAAGCAAAGTGATTGCTACAGCCCAGGAAGCATGGGGATGTCTTTATAATCCCATGGGACCACGTCAGGGGGCATTGAAGCTCTGATGTTGAGGAGAAATCATTACCAGGGTCTCCCCAGTCCAGGTACAAGGTGATGTTGAGTGGAGATGATGCAAAATGGGTAGATTCAGACTGTTTAGAGCTGTGGTCGGAAAACTGCGGCTCACGAGCCACATGCGGCTCTTTGGCCCCTTGAGTGTGGCTCTTCCACAAAATAGCACGTGCAGGCATGCATACAGTGCGATTGAAACTTCGTGGCCCATGCACAGAAGTCGGTTTTTGGCCTGGGCGAGTCTATTTTGAAGAAGTACTGTTGATATTTGGCTCTGTTGACTAATGAGTTTGCCGACCACTGGTTTAGAGGACCGTGTGCCAGCGTTGGCTGTGGACGTGCAGGTAGGACCGAGGATAAGAGAAAGCAAACTCGATGATCACCAGGGCTTTGGCCTGTGTGACTGCTCAGATGGTGCCATAATTTATGAAAATGGGAGGACAGAAGAGGAACAGGTGCATGCGGGCGCACACCTGCGTGTAAAGCAGGACATATGAAATCAAGAGTTCTTTTGTGAACGTGGCACGTTTAAGAGACCCGTTAGACCTCCAGTGGCATTGTCATGCATAGGAGATCTGTGAGTTTGGAGTTCAAGGGAGGGTTGGAGACTGGAGACGCCAGCATTTCCATGCCCTGAAAGCCCTGGCCGGAGTGAGAATACGTGGAGGGAGCAGGGGACGGAGGGATAGCCGGAGGAGTGTGTATGGCTGCTCCGAGTCTCATGCTAGGCCTCCCAGTCCTTCGCGCCCCCTTTTCCTGCTTGTTTTTCTGAGTGGCACTCACCCCCTCCACTCAGTTTAGGGGTGTGTGTGTGTGTGTGTGTGTGTGTGTGTGTGTGTGTGTGTGTAGGTGCCTGTAAGTCTACAAAGTGGGCGGGCGCTTGCCCCTCTTTCGTCTGTTTAGAGCTGTGTCCCCGGCACCCAGGCCAGGGCCCGGCACCTCATAGGTGCTTCACAAATACTCGTAGAAAGAATCTGTTGTGTGAGATGAGAGCTGAGACCCAGCCGCTGGCTGGGACGGGACCGAAGTCATTGGTATTCATGACAAGACGTTTCCATGGCTTCACTGAGTTCTGTTCAAGGGAAACGAGAGACAGGAGTAGAGAGGGAGGAGACAGAACTCCTCAGCAGCTTGGGGAGACCTTGAGGTGGTTTCTGTTTTCACTGGAGACAGGAGAGAGCTCTAGCCAGCCCGGCGTGCACTGACCGGGTTATCCAGGACCGCGGGTGGGCGGCTGGCTTGAAGACAGACACAGCTGAAGGCAGGAACAGAGACCCGAGTGGGGAGAGCAGGGAGTGCACACAGACAGGGTGTCCTGAGGTGGCAGCAGGGACGCTCACCCACGGGAAGCACGCGAGAAGGCAGAGGGATACCCGTGGGGTAGATTTGGGGAGGAAAGGGTAAGTGTCACAGATTTTTCTGACTGTTCCCAGCTCCTGGTGATAGGAGAAGTGGGGTCTTTACCTGGGAGAAGAGAAGGAGGAGGTGCAGAGGCTTAAGGAGGAAGCAGGGGCTGTACGTGGTCGTCTCTGGAGGAAAGGAAAACAAATGCACTGGGACTGTGCTAGAACCATGGCCAATTTCAGGCGCACTTCAGACCTGAGGTCCTAAGTTTACACCTTCGGCCAGGTGGCAAGGCCATGCACTCTCCTCCAAGCCACGTGGCTGTCCTGTTAGAGGTGAAGTTAGGCAGAGTGGGGTTCGCCTCCGGGACCCTCAGCAAGCCCTGCGCTGACCACACGGGGCTGTGGGTGCCTCCAGAACAGGCAGGTCTGAGTGGGAAGGCCTGGGCCAGGGCCTGCAGTAGACGCTTGGTTCTAGCAAAGATGGTCCTGGCTCACTTCGACCGACCCAGGGTCCCGGGAACCGCTCACAGCAGGTCCATCTGCCGGGCAGCTCCCGCCAGGCCCCTGCTTCTGATTCCTACTGTAGATGCCGGCTTGTCCCTCACACCAGGCCCGCCCCTAGTGCCTCGTCCACCAGTTGCCGTGGGCTTGCCCGTCCTTTCTGTCCTGCACAGACCCACCTGCTTTGGCAGCCCGTGCCCATCTCTGACCTCAGAATGTGGACCCACTGGACTCAGGCTCCCAGGGGCAAACACTGATGCCTCTCTCTTCTCCTGACTTGGGGGGGGTACCCTCAAATCAGGTGGGACTGCAGCACCCAGCTCAGCCCTGATTAACCCCTTGGGGCTTGGCAGGAGTGGCTTTCTCGGGTTAAGTTTCTTGGCAGAGAACTAGGAGGGATTTGAAATAACAGCACCACCATACTGCCCACTCCCAGCTCCGAATGCAATTTGGAGTCCATTTCCCATGGCACTGGGGTTCTCTCACTCACAGCTGGCATTGTCAAAATCACGTGGGCCGCTTCCCTGTCTGTTTCTAGATTTACCGCTTTTCCATATTCTCCCTGGTCTGTGTGCTCCTGGACATCTGGGTGTGGGCGCATATCTGTCAGCTGTCAGCCTCCTGGATATCTGTCTATGCGTGATCTGTAGGTTCCCCTGCCTTGTGTGTCCTGCCAGGCTGCCCACTCGTCTCTCCCTCTGCCCGTACACACGCCTGCACACACCACACCCTGATGGCAGCCTGCTCCTTCTTTTGGCTCATGTCTCAGAATCCACATGTACACATGGAGATCGACCCACCGCATCCTCAGCAACATCATCCAGCCGACAACAGGCAGCAGGTAGTAACAGGAAGGCAGGGTGCTGCTCTATGTCCCCAGTGGATGGAATTACATCTAGTCTTAGGATCATTCCATCTACCTCCCACTTGACCATAGGGAGTCACTCATTGCTCTGGGCCTCAGTCTCCATATCTAAGAAATAGGAATACTGTGGACTGTCACACAGAAGTGGCTCAAGGTTCTGACAATGAGATGTCACTGTACATCTAGGTCCGTGTACAGGATATAGCAGGTGTTTATAAATGATCTTGAATCATATATAAATGACTCATGAACCAGGAGGTCACAGTCTGATTCCCAGTCAGGGCTCATGCCCCGGTTTCAGGCTCCATCTCCAGTGTGGGGCGTGCAGGAGGCAGCCGATCAATGATTCTCTCTCATCAGTGATGCTTCTATCCCTCTACCTTCCTCTCTCTGAAATCAATTTAAAACTGTGCTTGAATCTATGATGTATGGTCCAAATCTCAAACATGAAACATTAACAGCTACCATTTACTGAAGAATTAGTCTCACCATGTTAAGGACTTGACAGGCTTTATTGTATTTAATTTTTACAAAACCCAAATGACCTTGATCATCAAAGTGTGATCCCTGATACCTGGGAACCTTTTTCAATGCAGAATTTCAGGCTACATCTCCAAACCTTTTTAATCAGAACTGTCATTTTAACAAGATCTCCGGGATGCTGAAAATGACATAATGTCATTATTGATCCTCATTTTACTGAGCACTGAACTGGGTGAATAATTTGTCTGAGGTCGCATAGCTAACACATGGCAAGCCTGGGTTCTGAAACTGGCTTCTCCGACTTCAATGCTCACCACCACGGGCTCTGTACTGTGAGCATGTAACACACACACACACACACACACACACACACACACACACCTGCACACGGGGAGCAGAGGACAGCCATCCAGGGCTGAAATGCTGAGACCAGACACCAAACAAGCTGGGAGCCATCAGTCCCCTCCCTGGAACAGGGTGGAACGGCAGGGATGCTGGGCTGGGAACGAGGAGATTTCACCTATATCAGCTGTGTGATCTCGGGCACGGATGGTCATCTCTCTGAGCCGCTGGCTCTTCATTGATAAAGGGAGATGATCAGGCCAGATGTTGAAAGAATTTAGCTCTGTTGTTATTCTTTTGTCTTGCAGGTGATTCTGTTTTGACAATCCATAGGCTTGAGAAGTTTGTCAGTGTTTCTCTTTGATGTCAATTACCGCTTGGCACTGGAGTTGGCTTGGGGCAGGGAGAAAAAGGAAGTGAGGGGTTGTCACCAAATGGCTGAATTCTGACATCCAAACCCGGCTTCCCCTCACAGGGCTCGTTCTCAAGCAGAGGCAGATCAGATGGCCTGTGTCAGTCGCTGCCCGTGATTATTCTGAGCCTGTTTGCAGGAGGAGAGGGCCCTCCATACATCACTCCTAGAACCTTCTCAAGGGGTTTATGGAGCAAGGACAGCTGGTGCCTGCGGCTTTATGTCAGTTGGTGTGATCCTCAAACAGGGAAGGGCCTATAACACTCCAAAGGCTGGAGCCCGAATATATTTAATTCCTTCTGAAGGGTCGGGGTTATTTCTCCAGCGGGAGTACTAATGGGATTCTAATACCCTGGCAAATGGGATTTTTTACAACTGCCATTCTGCAGTGACTGAGATGGCGTGTCACTGGGGCAGCCCTATAAATCCTGCCGTGAGCTCCGAGAAGGAGAGAGGAGGGGACCACGGGGCGGGAGGGCTCACCCAGGGTGCCACGTGGTGGTCCACTGAGGGGGTGGCTCCGGACTAGTTCTCAGGATGAATGAATGGCTCACTCCACTGGGGAGTGGAGAGAAGCCATGGGAATGTGGCAATGTCCACAGCCCCGGGGCCTAAGAGAAACCAGGCGAATTTGATGGAGGCAGTGGGATAGACTTGACTCTTTGCCTCTTTCTTTTTCCATTGGGTTTTCTAAGGCCTCTGTTTCTGAGGGCTTGTGAGCAGCGGGCTTAAGGATACTTGTGAAAAGTAGGTACCTGTCGTTTTAAGGCCAGCGGAATGGAACCGCAGGAAGGCTCACGCTGCATTCTATTCACCGGAAACATGCAGTAGGGCCCGTGCTGGTGTTGAGATTAAAATGGATGCTTCTGAGCAAAATCATTGCTAGAAAATGAGATATTTTGAGGGATAGGTGGTTAATGTTCAGAGGAGTTTGTTAACCTTAAGCACGAGTTCTCTAGGAACCTGTCCGTGTTGCTTTCCCAGTCCCTCCTCCCAATGTCGCACTCCCGTCCTCCCTGCCTGGCCCGCCAGCTAGGTAGGCTCTCACCCTGACCCTGGCTCTGCGTCCCTCAGCTCCAGCCTGGAGAAGCAGAGCCCATTAAGGTAGCATTTTCTCCATCAAAGCAAAACCGCTCCTGGCCCTCTCCATGCTCTTGTCAGTGCCATTCTCCAGGTGCAGACGGGGAATGGATGGGTGGGTCTTCAGACCAGCTCTCCTTCCCTGTTCTGCCATCAAAGTATGGGGATGGGAGCCCGACAACCCTTGGTTCAAACCCAGCTCCAACTCTCACTAGTTGTAAATTGCGGTCAATGTCCTAACTTCTAAGTGTCTAATAGCATCAGCCTCAATTCATTTTCAGTTTGAATAGCAATCCCTGCCTGCCACATCACTGTAACTATCATTTGGTTCTTGTTGCTTTTGTTTTATTATCAGTAGATCTTTCTAAAAGTCTCAGGGCCTGGATAACGAAGACCTACGGTTCTAGGGGGAGAACTCTAGGGGCAGGGGCTTGTGCCTGGCTCTGCCTTCTGTGGGCCCCTGGCTGGGTGGGTCTGCACTGACCACAGGGCTTTGAGGAGAGCTCTGTCCAGCAGGGTGTCTCCTGAAGTTCTAAGAAGGGGCCAAGAAGCCCTCTGTGGTGGGCGGAAGCTGGTGTGTTGGTATCCTAAGGCCAGGGTTCTATCCCCCAGCTTACTGGGCGGTTTGGGGGAAGGTAACTTATCCTTCTCAGACATCCAGTCCTTTCAAGTTGGAAAAAGTGTGAAAGAGAATAGAAGCAAGGGGTGGGGCAAACTTTTTGGCTAGGAGGGCCCCAAATGGGTTCTTTAAACTGGACCGGAGGGGCCGGAACAAAAAGCCATGGAATGGAAGGGTTTGTGGTGAACTAATATAAATTCAAAGTAAACCTTCATTACATAAAAAGGGGTACGGTCTTTTTTTTTTTTTTTTTAGTTTTATTCATTTCAAATGGGCCGGAATTCGGCCCACGGGCCGTAGTTTGCCCACGGCTGGCATAGAGTCTCTGAGGCTGTGGGTAGGATCCAAGATGATGGACATGAACACTTTATAAATTGTGTGGCCCTGTGCTCCAGGCCATGAGAACGTCTGAGCGATGCTTTTAGGAGCTCATCATTACATGTTCCCCTGAGACCCACAGCATATGGACATGCATCTGAGCTGGGAAGCCAGGTGGCTGGTGACACGGGCTCCTGGGATCAGCAGCAGGAACCTGTGTCCACCAGCAAAGTTCAGACCAAGCCAAGTCACCCCCGCAGGGCCCCAGCCAGATGGATGAGCCCAGCAGGTGTGTCTAGAACAGTAAGGGGGGGGGGTAGCGCAGTGGTCCCAGCCCTACTTGAATCAAAGTGAGATGGAGACCATTTGGCTGCCGGTGACCGTGGGTCTTGGCCTGCTCCTGGCCAGGAGTCCCACGGTAGTCATGCCATTACCCTGCTAACTCTCAAACACCCCTCAGTCCACCCCTCCCCCCAGTTAAGGATGGTTTAAATAGAGCTATGTCAGTTTTTCCCAACCTTATTCTACAGCCCAAGGCCTCATGTAAGCTTGACATTAGGGTTGCACTTAAAAAAAATCATTCATAAAACAACACAAAACAAAAATAGCAAAAACTCTGAGGTTATACATATTCCATGACTGTGTCCAGTCTCTGTTTAGGACTGATTTTTCTTCATCCCCGATTGCAGGAAGCCAGAAGGATGGGATTGTTGTCTTGGGCAATCACGAGCTGAGGCACCTGGCAGCTGAGCCCTCCCCCTCCTCTTTCTACTTGTCAGTAGGCAGCAGCCCGCTCCATTCTGTCCCCAGCACCCTCCGCTCTTAGGCACAAACGGAGGCATTTCCTAAGTCCCATGATAACTGGGATCACTTTGCAAAGCCAGTCTCTGTATCAGAGGTGACCTTTTAGAGCATGAATGCACGAGGCCCAGCCCTGCGGTCCAGGCAGAGCTGAGCCAGAGCTCTGCGCTGTCCAAACAGATCCCACTGACACATGAAGAAAAAGGAAGCTGAGCGGAGGGGCTAGAGAGTTAACCACAGCTCAGGTACAGAGAACACAGTTCCAGACTGCAAATCCCACTGGCAAAGGCCAGGCCCGATCAGCAAATCTCTCCATAGCAGGGAGCCCAGTGGCCAAGAGCCCCGGGGACACAATTGAGTCCAACTCCTGGCTGCTCCTTTCCTTGAGTTCCACTTGGTGTGCATACACGGAAGTGTGGACTGAATTGATGACAGAAATAATTTGTTCTGTGTTTGTGCATTTGTCTCTCTGTTCACTTTCTAAGCGTATTTAAAGTCTCCGTCTGTGTTGCTGCGGGGCACCAGTCTCAAGGTCTCAGTGGCTCCTTCCTACTGTACTAGGTCTACGTTGCCCTGGCTTGGCCCAGCCCAGGCAGGGGCTCCTAAAAAATGGAGCCCTGTGCCCGGCCAGCATGGCTCAGTGATTGAGCGCCGACCTATGAACCAGGAGGTCATGGTTCACTTCCCGGTCAGGGCACATGCCCAGGTTGTGGGCTTGATCCCTAGTGTGGGGCGTGCAGGAGGCAACCAATCGATGATTCTCTCTCATCATTAATGTTTATAACTATCTCTCCCTCTCCCTTTCTCTCTGAAATAAAAAATATATATATTAGAACACACACACACACACACAATGGAGCCCTGTGGAGACGGCTCAGGCTCCACTCCCACCTGGCTGGAGAGCTGCAAGCCAACACCTGCAGCTGTGCTCCTCGAAGACTCTGGCTGAAGAGCCAGTGCAAAATGGCCAGGCTGGCTCCTGCCTGTGAGGCTGCTCCTCCTGCCTGTGAGGCTGCTCCCCGCTCGTGGTGCTGCTCCACCTTGGGCTCAAGGGGATGCTCTCATGC
>NW_005871273.1:995541-1080382 GCF_000147115.1 Myotis lucifugus | reverse complement strand
CTCCCTCATAATGTTGCCGTAATTCGAATGGGATGGGGCACATGAGGCGCTCCTCACTGCCCAGCACATAATGACTCCCAAGTAATATCGGCGATTATTGACACAAGCACTATTGGCATGCTCCATGAAGCCTCGGGGCCACCACTCAGTGTCTGAAAGTGCAGGTACAAGAGGCCTAATGAATCACAATCTCTATACTACTAGGTGCACTGGTTAATAATGCAGATTCTTTTTCAGTAGATGGAGTTACACATATGTTGATATATATGCGATTTGTTATGTATGCGATTTTGTTGTATTGCTCCTTCAGATGACCACTTCTTCCGATCGATGGCACACACGCTTTCTGAGCAGCACTTCAAAAGGTATGAAGAAGTGGAACATTGGGTCTCTGAATGGTTTGCCTCAAAACAAGGAAAGTTCTATTGGGATGGCATCCACAAATTACCTGAAAGATGGGAGAAATGTGTAGCTAGCGATGGACATTACTTTGAATGAAGCACTTTTGATGTTTCTCTTGAAATTATCGTGTTTTCTTTGGATTACAAAATCCCCATTTTTAACCAGTTAATAGTTAATCCACATTTTTAACCGGTACACCTAGTAAACCTCTTTTTATACTGATCTCTTTTTATACCAAAAGTCAGAATCCCTGGCCAAACTCGCGGTTTTGGTGAGGATTAATTTAAATCATGCATGTCACGTACCCAACATAGTGCCTGGCTCATGGCGGGGTCTCAATACCTGTTCTTACTGGGACTGGGAGAGGCTGTGGCGTCAGAGAGCATTACAAAGAACAGGTTCTTTCCCATATGTGGCACTTCCTGCCTCCCTGCTCAAAATCTTGGTGCTGTGTGTCCTTCTCTGCCACCAACAGGAGCCCATAATGTGGGGGATAATTAAAGGCAAAAAGATAGAGCTGGATGGAGTCACCTGCCCAGGGAGCAGGTAACCGATGAGGTAGGAGTTCTCCCAAGTTCAAGGTGAGAATTGGGAAGATCACTTTCTGCTGGAGTCAGGCACATTATTTTAGGAATGTGCAATTCTGGCCTGGGAGGCCAAGGCTGGTTCAAAACAATAATTCACTGTTAATGAACTTGCAGAGTTATCACCCTGGGATCAGAGTTCCCCTCTCACTCATGTGGGCAGTTTGGCTGCATCAGGTGTTCAGGCATAGAAATGAGACAGGTTTCAGAGAGATTGCACACATAAAACTTCTTGCGAACGCCAGGCTAATTTACAGGCATCTTTGTTTAATTATACGCAAGGTACTACCCGGGTAGGGCTGAGCAAATGAGAATATTTTCCACCAGATTCTGGGTGGAGAAATAGTCACAAAGAGAAGGCTTTGTGGCTGGTCAGCATGGCTCAGTGGTTGAGTGTTGACCTATGAACTAGGAGGTCACGGTTCAATTCTCAGTCAAGGCTCATGCTCAGGTTGCGGGCTTGATCCCCAGTGTGGGGCCTGCAGGAGGCAGCCAATCAATGATTCTCTCTCATCATTGATCTCTCTCTCCCTCCCTCCCTCCCTCCCTCCCTTCTTCTCTGAAATCAATAAAATATTTACTTTTAAAGAGAAGACTTTCTAACTTTTGCAATGAGTCTATTCATCCCATTAATAATAGTAACTGTGCGTATTTGTGTGTTGTTTTGTTGAAGACGTACAGGGAATAGAGAAGGCGCTGCTTGATTGAGGCTTCCTTTAATTAATGTTTCCCTTGTAGAGCATGCCTTTAATTTCTCAGAGTGCTTTTCCATACATTATCTCACCTGACTCACACAAGGGTCCTGTGTAGCAGGAAGCAGGTAGGATTTATTTCCTGTAACAGATGGAGAAACTGAGGTGTCAGCCCTTCAGGCAGTGAGTCCATCGCTGGAGCTGGAACCTCCAGGTCCGACTCTCTACCTGCACCCTTTCTACAGGTGACCCCATCCCTCTTGGGAAGTGACACCTGGCCTATGACGAAATGTGTATGGTATTAACTTGACATTGGGGGATGGAGCCCTTGGAAATGGCACAGAAGAATTTCTTGTGTGACTGCTCGGGGAGAAGGTTGCCACTTGCTCTCTCTCTCTCTCTCTCTCTCTCTCACTCTCTCTTTCTCTCTCTCTCTCGCTCTCTCTCTCTCTCCTCTGTAATGTAAAAAATAATCTTTTTGCCTCCTCCTGGGTTCTTTTAAGTCAGTGGTTCTCAACCTTCTGGCCCTTTAAATACAGTTCCTCATGTTGTGACCCAACCATAAAATTATTTTCGTTGCTACTTCATAACTGTAATGTTGCTACTGTTATGAATCATAATGTAAATATCTGATATGCAGGATGGTCTTAGGCGACCCCTGTGAAAGGGTCGTTCAACCGCCAAAGGGGTCGCGACCCACAGGTTGAGAACCACTGTTTTAAGTGGTTTCCACAGACAGATACAGAGCTGCTGTAGATTGCATTTCAGGGTTGGTTGCTGGAGCAGGAAGGTGGCCATGCAGACCAGGTGGCTGTCGATCTTGATTTGGAGGAGCGGGGAGCGGGTGGTGCACGGGAGAAGGGTCATCACCATTGGGATAGCTGTGCCCTGGCTCAAGGAGTGCACAGGCTGATGGGAAGTCTTTGCTAGGTTGGGCACAGCCTCAAACCTTCTAGGCAATGACCAGAAACTCTGACTTCTCCTTGCCCGTGCTGTGGCCCAGGGCTGAGCTGCTGATGGGTCTCAACTTACAGCGATCCCAATCATGCCCTGCAAATGGATGCCTGATTGCGTCTGCGCCTGAGACACTTGTGAGAGACTCTCAATAATGAGATTCTCTGGCTGCCTGAGCCACCTGCCAAGCAAAGACTCCAGGTCACTGTGATGGGGACCCTTCCCTTTTAGTGTCAGCCCTGCCCTCTCTCTGCGGTGCGGTGTGAATATTAGCATCGGGTGCATCAGGACAGCTCAGTCACAAGCACTGTTATTAACAGGCAGAAATGCTACAAATGCTGGCGGGTAGTGGCAGGAAGATCTGACTGAGTCTGCCGCATTCCGCTTGCTTACATGTTCAATCCTATGTCTTACATACGCCCTTTCTATATCCTGCTTAATTGGTTGCCCAAGCATCAATCATTTTGTTTAGCTGCCTAAAGCGGGATCCGGTCTCTTTGGCATAGCTCGCCTTTGTTTCTGTTCAGACTCAGGCAGAATGGCCGTGTAATCCTTGGCGTGGTCCCCGAAGAGACTGTATAAGACCCACGTACCTGTATTCACCTGCCTGGAGGCCTTAGGCCTAATTAGCCCATTTTCCAGCCAGAGTCCCCATTCGTTTAACTTCTCTCACTTTCCTTTCCCATTCTCCGCCCCTCCCTCCCGCCCCAGCCCCCACTGCCATCCGAGGTGGCGTGCCCATCTGTACCACTCGGTATTCTGGATGCCCGCTCAGCCGTTGGAATTAGCGCTAGCACAAACATCCTCATTTACATGGAATGCACAGAAGGTGACATTCTGCCTGTAACAATAGGTTATAATTATCATGTCTCTCATTTGTATTCCATTTGCCAGCTTCGTGAATTGTTTTCACACGCCTTACCCCATTTGATTCTGCTTACAACGCCGGAAGGTAGGCAATTACTTATTCATTCCTTCCCTGGCCAAATATTTATTGCGGTGATTAAGACGAGGCACAGCTCTGCCCTGGTGCCGCTTATATTCTAGACCAGCTCGTTACGACTTTTCCCTCTGTACAGCTGGCCTGCGGTCCAGACAAGTGAAAAGACTCACGTCACTCCCATAACAAGTGCCCGGGTGAGAACTGGAACCCAGATCTAAGCACATGTCCCCAGGACTTCCTCGCTTCACCGAGCTGAGTCTCTGAGGATGCCGGGAGTTCACATCACACAGGGGCTGTGTTTCAGAAGTGGAGTACTTGGAATTCAGGAAGCATCCCCCCATAGAAATGGTTCTAAATGGTTCCTATGTTACGAGGCCATTCAACAAAAGCCCAGTTAACTCATTTAACCCATAATATAGCTGAAGCATGCTATTAATAGGACAATTTCTTCCACTGCTACCCCACTGGGGAGGTATTTCATTGGGCTCATTCAACATGGATGCTATGTGAATAAAATCTACTTCTGGCCTTGAAGATTTCCTTAGTTGCTCATTGGCACCAATCCACTGTAACAGATCCCCTTTCTTCCTTTAAAAAATTCTTTTTCCTCAGATTTTTCTGCTTTCTCTATTTTTTTTAACGTTTTGCAAGGAGCTAATGTGGATAAGCACCAAGCTTAGTTTGTGTGAATTGCATGCTATTAAGTGAGTAAGTGATTGTCTGGCTTAAGGACAACTATATGGCTGTTTCCATAGATACCTGATCATAACAACTAATTAGACTAACATTTTATCCAAAGCCTATTTCAAGGGCATTTCAGATGCAACATACCCCAAATGTCCTATATTGCAGGTATATCTATTTTTTATTTCTCTTTAGTTGCATCAGTAAATAACCTCTGATGCCTTTAATGAATAGCAATTAGGAGTTTTGCCATTTGATGCGTGGAAGCGGGGCTAGGTAAACATCAGGCCTCACCTACATTTTGAACAGTAATCAGATGAACTCCTCCCAGGGTTGCTTTACAGGGAAAAGCCCTGAGTCCAAATGAAGAACCAAGGTTTTTAATTTAATCACCTTTCCTTTCCTTCCCGTGCCCCCATCTCCCATTTGAGGCGTCACTGGGACCCAGAACCTGCTTGGAGGGGGAGGCATGGAATTCCTTATGACCTACGCAACTCCTCTTTGCCTCGGGGCTTCATGGGAAGCAGCAACTTTGTTTAGTTTCTGCATTAGTGCCTAGGAGGTGGCGAATAGTCTTGAACCTCTATCCTCATCTGCTGTTGTATCATAGAATTACCAGATAATGAAACATCAAATTTCTGAGGGATGCTATAATTCCTCTAGAGCCAGTAAAGTAGGAGCTGCAATAATAATAATAATAATAGTAATAATAATAATAATAATAAACTAGTAATAATAATAATATTTATTGAGCATCCAGTGTGTCAAGACACTGCTGTGGGTGGGTATAAAGACTGGTTTGAGTCCTCCTGAAAATAAGATATTATCCACAGTTTCAAGATAAACAAATTAAGCTTAACAGGTTTAGGTGATTTGCCTTAGACCTGAAAGCTTATACAAGGGAGAGATAAAATTTGAAAGCAGAAGTCTGTTGACTCCACTACACCAAGAAGTTCAAAAGACTCTGGGAAAAATCCAAAGTCTATTATCTTTAAAACCTGCCCACCACCCTTAGGTGGTATCCAAGATAGCAGTTTGATTTATAAATGCCCTTAGATCTCGAATCTTTCATAGAAACTCAGGGAGCAAGAGGAACTTTTTAAAAATTCTTCCAGCCCTGTCTGGTGTTTCTCAGTGCTTAGAGGATCAGCCCCAGCCCCGAAGGGTATCAGATTCGATTCCCCGTCAAGGCCACAGATCTGGTTTACGTGTTTGATTCCCTACCCTGGTCAGTGTGCCTATGGGAGGCACCCAATCCATGTGCTTCTCTCTCTCTCTCTTCCTTTATTTCTCTTTCTCTCTCCTTTCTCCCTCCTTCCCTTCACTCTCTCTATAAATCAATGGGAAAAATATCCTCAGGTGAGGATTAACCAATAAAAAAAAATTCTTCCAAATACAATTGAACTCTGATGATTGGCTTCAATTCTGTCCTTTGCGTTTTGTGACAGCTGCCAGTCACTATTGGCATGCATGGATCCTTACCTTGATGACTTAACGAGTTAAAAGCTTTGCATGCATACTACCTTTAAGGGGTAAAATTCTCTTAAAATGTCCATTCAGCATGGCTCCACCCAAGCACATACTAAACGGAATCCTGCATATGTGAGTGAAACATGCCGACTTCTCCAAATGTGACTAAGACGTCCATGTCCATGTCTCACTGCCGCCTGCTTCCCTTTTGTAATCTCTGAAGACCTTCATGACCAGAATTTTCATAAATCCATGTTGCTCTCATTCATGGAGAGCAGCTCTGGGTTCCTGGAGGAAAGAATTAGTAATTTTATGACCAATAATCAAGCTCATGGGTGTATGTCCATTAACGTCTGAGGTCACCCAGGATCTCCTCTCTCTCCGAGCTCAGCATCTGTAGCCTGACTTCTGAGCAAGTCTTAGTTTTCTTGGGACCATTGAGAACTGCAATTAATGGCAGGAGAGACGACGTAGGAGAGCCAAAATACACTCTCGGCTGGCCAATATCTTAGGCGATCAAATGCCTTGCTAATATTTGCAGGGCTACAGCGAAAAGCACCCTTGTTTATAGCCATGCTGTTTCACCTTTAGCTGACGTGAGTGTAGAAATAAAACAAAATGATCTGCTGAAATCTTCCCTGACATGCATCTGATAACAGCTACTGTGCATGTGCAACCCACAGTTACATTGATGAGCTATTCGGGAGTGTTTCTGTAAAACAGAGTCTTCTCGCTGGGAAAAGCTTTCTCCAGGGAAACAGACCTATTTGAGCTAAATCAAAACAAGATTAAGGAGTGATTAAAGTGCTGCTAATACAACCTGTGTAGAAAGGTTGGGGGACCTGGGATTGTTTAACCTGGGACAGGATAGCTGTACAGAGATTCCAGGCAAACTTCGTGTCCAAAACATTCCCCAAACAGTGTTTTCCTCTGTCTCCACAGAGTGCAGAGCCTGGGGAATGATCTAAAGCTGTATTCTTAGGGATTTAGGTCAGTCAACGGCTCTGCATGTTAAAATAACTTAGCGACCATTTAAAACATACCAATGCCTGGGTCTAACCCTAGATTAATGAATCTCCAGAGGTGAGACCCAAGCATTCGAATTTTTAAGAGCTCTGCTGGTGATTCTAACATGGAGCCAGAGATGAGAACTACTGGTTTGACTAAAGAGATGGATTTCCTGAATACATGTGTCCCGGAAACTGGTCAGGAAAGCATCTATAGAGGTTTTTAAGACTTACATGTGTCATATTTGCGCTGGATCAGTTGTGGCTATGCCAGTTGAATTAATAGCCCCATGTCTGACTTGGCCATTTTGTTCTGCTACTGAGTGGCCTGGGAGCCTCAAGTCACAGAGAGTATCTCAGCCATATTCTCAATTAATACTTGTTGAATGAATGAAAAAATGGATGGATGGATGGATGGATGCTAAAAGACCTCAACGGAGGGAAGCTGACAGTTGGTAATGAATTTCAGGAATGGCTTCCCAAAGTAAGTGATGCTTATACTAAGAAAATACCACTAGATGTTGTGATTCAAAAATATCTGCTAGGCCCTCAATTTTCCTATCAAAGAGTTGGAAGAGATAGAAGTCAGATTTCAAAGGTTAACAAGGAAGTGGGTAGATGAGAAGTGGAGATAGTATATGTTGACCACTCATTTAAAAAAAGTGTAGAAGTAAAATGAAGAAGAGACAGTAGGTCTACCTGGAAAATCCCCCGTGTAAGATTGGATTTGGAGCGGAAGGATTGTGGGGAGTAGGTGGTAAGATGCTGGGCAGGGTAGCCTAGCTGAAGGAAGAGGCCCGTAGGAGAGAGAATGGGGACACAGGTAGAAGACTCAGAGTAGTGCAGGTGTCCACTGGTCTAGTTAGCTAATGCTGGGGAACGGTCTACCCTGAACCTCGCTGATCTGTGGATCAGCAATTTGGACAGAACGTGGCTGGGTAACTCTTCCCCTCCATGAGGTATCAACTAGAGCAGTTGCTGGTGTCTGGCTGGTGTTGGTCTAAAGGGTCCAACAAGGCTTGGCTCACAGGCCCTGCTGCCTGGGGAGGCCATACTCATCTTGGCTCCTTTTCTCCTTCACAAGGACTCAGGACTTTTCTATGTGGTCTCTTCAGGACGTCTGTTGGGCTTTTATTTGGTAGCACAGAGCTCTGAGGACCCAGACGAAGCTGCCCGTCCTCTCAGGATGGCCGGCACTGGTGTACTGTCACTTCTCTGTGCTCTGTTGGTCTAGCAAGGCACTGAGGCTGGTCCAGATTCAGGGAGGAGGCCGAACCTCCCTCTCAGTGGCCACACTATCAAGTGACTTGTGGCCATCTTTTTTTAAATTAATTAATTTATTTTTTAAATATATATTTAATTGATTTTTTATAGAGAGGAAGGGAGAGGGATAGAGAGTTAGAAACATCCATCGATGAGAGAGAAACATCGATCAGCTGCCTCTTGCACACCCCCTATTGGGGATGTGCCCACAACCAAGGTACATGCCCTTGACTGGAATCAAACCTGGGACCCTTCAGTCCACAGGCTGACGCTCTATCCACTGAGCCAAACCAGTCAGGGCTGCTTGTGGCCATCTTTAATCTGACATAGTTACTCTCTAGAAGGAACCCATGAACAAAGAAAGAACAATGTTGAGGAAGCAAATAGTGAAAATTCAGTAGCACATACATTGAATTGCCTCTTCATGTCAGTAAAATGGGGATTGAGGCAAAAGGGCCTAGATGGGCTCTGCTATAAGACTGACCTGGCTTCTGACCCAAGCCGTTACTAACCAATTCATGTTGGACCCTTTCCTTCTGCATACAGTATGGTTAATAGTAAGACCTACCTGAACCTGAAACTGGGTTCTTCAGGAAGCAGAATCTGAGACAAAGTTTAGCAAAAAGTTGTCGGTTGGGGGAGTGCCTTTAATGTCAACATCTGTGGAAAGGTGGAGACTGAAGCAGGATCGAGCGGAGGGACAACTCCAGGTGTGAGGCAGACCAGTCATCGCCTGTTGGACCTCACAGGGAGCAGCTTCAGATCATTCTAGCAGGCTGAGATGGCCAGGTCACTACTTTGTCCTTGGATGTGGCCACCTGGGGAAGGAACATGGCCCTTGAGTGAGAGGGCTCTCTCTCTCCAGCTGGTGGGCTTGTTAAAGGGGCTGATAGCTAAAGGCATCTGCTGGTGGTACGCCTGGCAGCTGGGCAGCAATACCTCATTGGAGGGTGCTGGGGTGGGGGGGTGTGAGTAATCCTTACAGACACGGCACAGCTCTGGTACACCATGAGCACTGTTTAAATGCCAGCTTTTGTTTGCCAGGCTTGGTTATGATGAAGGGTTTCTGGGCTCAAAGTAAAAGGCAGTTTGCTGACCAATGGTGTGAAGAACAGAAGACAGCTAGTGCGCATGTGTGAGGGCTGCATCAGCATTCAACAGAGCCTGGGTGGGCAAGGAGTCAATGTTAGCCAGCAAAAGCCCAGTTCATGGATTGGGAAAATTTGGGAAGTTGCTAATACTTTCCCAGGCCAGTGTCAATAGGTAGCATTCTTCTTCACTGTGTGAATGAATGAAAAGGCCATGATCTTTCCCATGATCACTTGGCATCGCTGGGGCAGGAGGTAATGGAAAGGTAATGGGCTCTGAGTTTGGATCCCAGCTCTACCTTCAGATGTGTGCACCATGGCAAGTTTATTGATCTCTCTGATCCTCTGCTTCCTGGTTGTAAAATAGAGATAGCATGGCAAACTTACAGCAGTGCTTAGCGGTAATGTATATATAAATTGCTTGGAAAAGAGGTATGGGATCAACAAGTGGAACTTTTTAGGGTAAATGAGGTCACTGTGAGCTGCTTCTTTCTCCATGCAGAAAGTCCCTCTATGAATCCCAGAGCATTAGATGCCACTTAAAACATGGGTGAAGCATCCTGTGTCAAGCTCCATGGTGTGCCCTTGCAAGCGTGTGCGCTTGCTCCCATGTCACAGGTACTGTAGAGGATGGGGGACAGCAAATTGCTGCCTTTCACAGATAAGGCAACCGAGGCTCTGAGACACCGAGGGCCCCGGAGTGCATTAAGCGGCATTGAACCCATGATTTTGACTCCAAGTCCGTTCTTTCCCCTGCGTCACAGTGGCCCTAATTGGAAGCCCAGATGCAGCGTGTCTCTGCACTCCAGGTCCGGCAGGGATCCTGGGTCCGAGCAGTGCCCCCAGGATAGGTTTGGGGTTTCAGATGAGGAATCAGCACAGGCTGGAGTGTGCACCTCCACCATCAGCTTGGACCGTCGGCTTTCTTCGTAATGATTAAAAGAAGGGAAAGGCGGCGGAAAAGAACTAAAGAAATCATCTCTGTACATTTTAATCTGGGTCCTTTTTGAGCGGCATGATAAGGCAGATGTGGAAATGTCAGCCTCTCCTTATCTCTAATTGACTCAGGTAGAGGCAGCTCTAATCCTTGTGTGCACAGGAGCCTGGAAGGCAGAGATGAGGCCAATTGATTCCTCCTTTTTAATTAACAGATGCGCTGCTTAAAAACAATAGTCTATTGGGGGCACTTTGGGAGCAGGAGGGAACCTGAGAGGGGCGCCTCCATGGCAGCCACGTTTAGAGCAATACTGACAAGTGTCAGCGTTTGATTGGAATCAGGCCTGAGCAAGGCTAAGTGATGTCCCATCACGGGCGTGGTCCCAGAAGCTGCTGGCAGGGTGACAAAGGAGTTTGCATTTCCTCCATGATCCAGTGGGCAGACACTGGGACTTGCCAGGCATTGTGTGTGGCATAGGCAGTGGTCCGCAAGGTGTCCATTTATGCAAATTGTCCCTCAGATGGCCCTCTACATTGGTGCTTGTCCAGGGCAGGTCATGAAATTAGTGGTTTCCATCCTCGCTGGCCCCAAGCAATGGGAACTCCGCCTGGCTCTGTGTGAGAAGTCTCATTCATAGGACTGAATAGAATCTGGGGTAGCTTTGCCCGCACCTGGCTGATGTGCCCATGTATCTCCCCACCCCGACCTTCGGCACCTAGAACTCACTTCTGTTCTCATCCCTGTGCCTGGTGTAAGTGGTTGGCTTTTGTCCTCGTTCTGGAAAGTCTCCTTATTCTGAACTCCAGGCTCCTTGGCTGCTGCCCATATTTTTTACAAAATCACGTCTATTATCCTCCCTGGGAGTTGAATCTCCTGTTCTGCACTCTCCTCGCTCCCTTCATCCATAGTCTTACATCAGGTTGGTCAAAACTATGGTCTCAGTGTACCTTCCCTATTCAATGAGCAACATCTCTACTTGGATATTTTCATCATCATCCCCATTCTATTCCCAGAATTAGTTTCTTGGGTAAAAGCTAGGATTTGCCTTGTCCCCTGGACATTGACCTTTGAACTCTGCTCTGCCCCAGCGGGTGGTGGGAAGGAGGAAGAAGCCTCATTGTTGAACGAGCTTCCCAAGGCCCATCCTGGAAACAGAGCCGTTTCTATTATTTCTTTTATCCTCAGCTATTTTCAAGATCCCAGCACTCCAGAGTACTTCAGGGCCAAACAGCCACGGGTCATGATACTTACAACGTTATTGGAGTGTGCACTGGAGGATAATGGGCTTTTAATTAGTGCTCTTAATTTATTAATAGATGGGAGGTAGGGGGATGGACTAGATGGCCTCTGGATGTTTCCTTTCCAGGAGTGAAAGGTCTAACGGTTCTATAGATTTTGAAAGCAATAAATAAAAGGGCCATTCACAATATTCTGTGCATTTAAACTTATTTCTCTCTTTACACTTGTTCTTATTTTGTTTATTTTCATTTTACTCTTTGTTTCTTCAGGAGGACACATTAATCTGGGTTATGTATTTATCCTCCATTAGAATTCATAGAAGCTCCTTAAGGACGGGGGCCATGCTTTATCCTTTGAGGTAGCTCCGTGGTGATAATAAAAGCCAACATGTATGAAGCACTTACCTTGTGTCAGAGATCGTGCCCCTCCCTTTACATGTTTACATCCGTTCTGGAGGGAGGACTGTTATTATCCACATTTTAGCACTGAGGGAGAGGAAGTTGGAGATGTTAAGAAACCCGTGCAGGTTCCCACAGCTAGTTAAGTGTCAGAGATGCTTACTCCATATGCAAGGCAGGCTCTTTGCATCTATCCCGGTGCCTGACACATATAGATTCCCATTTGGTATTAGCTGAATGAATGATGAGTTAGGACTGGGATACTGTTTCCAGTTCTGCTGCTAACTTGAACGTTCTCTAAAAAACTGGGTTTATTCTCTTTATCCACTACCTCCCTCAGGTCCCAGTACATAGCAAGTGCTCAGTTCACATTTAATAAATGAATGCTAACTGAATGGATGAGTGATGGTTGATCCAGAAGTCTTTTCTAGGTCGAACCATCTATACTGCAGCTTACTTTGCAATCTGTCTCTTTCTTCTCTGATCTCTCATACCCACTCTGTGTTTAGACCTTTGATTATATTCTGTCCTTTGTTGGTTCTAATTGTTCACTGTGGCCCTGGCCAGTGTGGCTCAGTTGGTTGGAGAATTATCCCATGGAGGCAGGTTTGATTCCCAGGTTTCTGGTTCCATCCCCAGTTGAGATTCATGTGGAGGTAGCTGATGGACATTTCTCTCTCACACTGATGTTTCTCACATCAATGTTTCTCTCTCTCTTTTTCTCTCGAAATTCAATAAAAATAAATAATGTTTCAGTATCTATGTTTTGTATTTCCCAATAAATTCTATTATATTTCCCTTGTATTTCCCATGGTGCCTAGCCCAGTGCACAGAATAGAACCAGTGCTCAGTAAATGCAAATCAAAATGGAATTGAGTATTGCTTCTGCCCACTTCAAGTCAGAAGAACACTGGAAAGCAGTAACCCCTGGGCTGTTGTTTCATACTGCGGAGAAACTGCCCAGAGGTTTCTGCTAGCAGATGTTTCTGACAGGTCAGGGAGCAACGTCCAGACAGCTGGTATGGGAACAGTTTGACATACTGCCACGGTGTACTTAGGGCCTATCTATGAGCAGGTGTCCCCAGAGGGAGAGGGTGTTATGCAGGTTTTAGGAAATCTCGAGTACAGTGGCCTGAGAGAGACCCCAAGGTAATTGCTAACATTCCTCTAATTGAGTGAATAGTGCCCTGAGGTGGTTGTGCCTGTGCCAACACACACACACACACACACACACACACACACACACATACACACAGCCCTACTTTAACTCTTTCTGACCCTTACATAGCATGGGAACATGCAGACAGGCTTTCAGACCCCAAGGGAAGCAAGAAGAGCCATGGCAGTCGGTGTGGAGAGAAGCAGGGAAATCATGGCTCCTGGACACCTGGGCCTCCAGGATGCAGCGAGCACTGCCTGGAAACCGAGGCTGACTGCAGCCCGCTGGCTTCATGGGAATTTATCCAAGAGCATGGATTGTCTAGGAAGTAATTAAAAGTCACAAAGAAAGTGGGAAATCTGGGCCTGGAGTGACTTCTCACCTACCCTATTTCTCCTCCTTGCGCTGAATCAGTTTGGCATTCGTTGCAAAATAGGCAGAATCACCCTGTGTTAGAATCCCATGAATAATTTGCCCTGGGAGGAATGAACGCTTCCATCCTACACAGCCCACCCCCTCAGCCACCCTGCCCTCACCTGCACTCCTGGAACCTCCCTCTCCCCACACATCTATGTGGAGTTCATTTGAGGTCGGTGCAGATGCCTCCGAGAAAGGAGCAGGCGAGGTATTGGTCCCCATGCATCCACCTCAAGCCAGTGAACCCACCTGAAAAGGCAGATGAACTTGGGGCTGCCCTGGAACCTTGAACCCCATTGTACCTCAGACAGCAAGTTGCCTGGCAGTGATCTGCCCATCAGATGCTTCTTTAGGGCAGGGCCATGTCCCGTTGGCCTGGGTCTTCTGGTGCCCAGCACAGTGTCTGGTGCACAGTAGGCATTCCATAAACGTTTGCCTAATGCACACATGCCAGAGATTCTAGATGGGTTTGAGATTTCCCTGGATTACAGAGATAAATGTTTTATGTCTTCTTTAAATCTATTTTTTTTCCTTCAAGAAAGTGGGATATATGAGAATTCAAAAGCAAAAAGAAAAAGAAAGAAATACATTAACAATGGAAGTCATCCAGTAAAGTTTGATGCTTAAAAAAAGAAAAACTTACCAGTTATTTAATTGGAGGACTTGAAATCTCACAAAAGAAAAAGGAGGGTGAGAAATGGGAGGGAAAGGAACAGCGCTTTCTCCACTGTCGGGGGGACCGGGACACGAACAAAAGCCCTGTGATTCCCACAGAATAGGAGCTTGAAGGGCTGCAACCTCCTGCCAAGGCACAGAGGTCCTGCCAACCTCGGCTCATGTGGGCATTGCCCTTTGATGCCGCCAGGGAAAGGGATTTGAGCAAACAGTGGAGAAGCTATGGAGGCCATTTGGAGAGAAGACGTACCCTTATCCCCATCCTTACCCTAACTCTCTCCCTTCTAACTGCTAAAGGAGCAGAAGAACGAATTATTAGACTACATAAACCAAGACCGTGTGGCTGATGGAATCACTTATGCAGAAAAAATATGGAGGTAGTTAAGGAGTAACTCTGAACTGGGGATGGGGGAGAAGGGAAAAAGGTAGCAGGAGGTAAGGCTGATGAGTGAGCAGTTACAATGGGAGGCCCCTGCCTCCGATGGCACAGCAAGCCTCCAGCAGTGACCATGAGCAAGGGGCTTCCGTGTATCATCTCCCTGAATCCTCACCATCAGCATTTCATGTGGACCTGCTATTGACCATTGACCTCTACATCCACAAATACACAGACACAGATTCAATTGGTCATAGATTCAATCGATCATAGATTCGATAGATCACAGCTTCCTCTGAGGAAGCTAGGTTTCAGCCAGGTTAAGTAAGAAGACCCAGAGTCCATGGTCAGACCCCATGTGTCAGATCCACAGCAAAGCTCCTGAAGCAGAACATGTTTGAGGAGAGGGAACGGCCCTCTTTCATCTTCCTCCACGTTGCTCTTCTAGTATTGCGATTCTTACAGCTTCTTTTGAGCCGTCATGGCTTCCCATCCCCCCACTGCATAGAACAAAAAACAAAAACACTTCTAAGACCAACCAGTGTAATTAAATATTTATTGAGCTCCTGCTATGAGTTAGAAAATGCTGCTATGTGCTGGGGATACAAACACGAGTAAAACATTGGCCTTGACATAGGAAACTCCCAGTCTACCTAAAGAAATCACTGTAAAAGAAGGCGGAGTGACTAAATCAGGCATGTGGACATGCTTTAAGGAAACAAGTAGGGGAGCATTCAGACCCTGGATGTGAGAGAAAGGAGCTAAGGCTTCTGGGATAGGCTGATAGGATTGAGGGCAGGTGGGAAAGACAGTCCCAACAGCAGGAACAGTAACCACACAAACCCAGAAGCCAAGGACTGGTGCATTCTGGGTATAGGAATGTTTCACAAGGAGAAAATAAAGATCATAGTCAGCCTTCAAGATCTGTTACCTTAACATAAGTTGTTGTTTTTTTTGGGGGGGAGCAGTTAATGTGGTAAAATGTAGATAATATAAAACTTACCAGCATAACCATTTTTATGTACGATATATTGATGTTAAATACATTCACAGTGTTGTATAGCCATCCCCACCATCAATAGAATGTTTTCGTCCGAGACAGAAGCCCTGTACTAATTAATCAGTAACTCCCCATCCCCCATTTCCTCCAGCCCCTGGGAATCTAATATTCTACTTAGTGTGTCTATGAATTTGTCAATCCAAAGTATTTCATATATGCGGAATAATACAATATTTGTCCTTTTGTGACTGGCTTATTTCACTTAGAATGTTTTCAAGGCTCATTCCTGTTGTTAGCAGGTATCAGAATTTCCTTCCTTTTTGTGGCTAAATAGTATTCCACTGTGTGTATATACCACATTGTGTCTATCCTTTCATCTGCTGATGGTCAACTGGGTAGTGTCCAACCCTTGGCTACTGTGAGTAGTGCAGCTAGGAACATGGGTACACAAGTATTGGTCTGAGTCCCTAGGAGCGGAATTGCTGTATGATAAGGTAGTTCTATATTTAAACTTCTGAGAAAATGCTAAACTGTTTACCACAGTGGCTATACCATTTGGCGTTCTCATCAGCAATACACAGAGGTTCCCATATCTCCACACCCTCACCAACATTTGTTTTCTGTTTGTTTTCTAATTACATATAATTTTCAATCTAATGAGTATGAAGTGGTATCTGACTGTGGTTTCATTTGCATTTCTCTAATGATTAGTGGTATTGAGCGCCTTTTCATGTGTTCATTGACCATTGACCTCTATATCCACAGATGTGTATCCACAGATTCAATGGATCATAGATTCATTCGATCATAGATTCAGTTGGCCATAGGTTGAAAAAAAAGTTGTGTTGTTTATTGATGTGTATTATGTAGTTAGGCCTATGATGATTGTGTCTGTACTGAACAAGTACAGACTTTTTTTGTTATCATTCCCTCAACAATACAGTATAACTACTGTTTACATAGCATTCAGCATTAAAAGTAACCTAGAGATGATTCGAAGTATATGTGAACATGTACACAGGTAGTATTCATATCCTACGCCATTTAATATGAGAGATAAGCATCCACACATTTTGGTATCTGGGGGGGTGGGCGGTGTCTTAGAACCAACCCCCCGTGGATACCAAGGGAGGACTGTATCTTCTTCAGAGAAATATCTTTTCATGTTCTCTGCCATTTTTGGATTGGGTCGTTCTTTTTTATTATTTGGTTGGTGCATACGTTTTGAGTATTGGGGGCTATAGAATGGGAGCTAAATGCATCCAATACAGTTTTAAGCTTGTTTGTTTTTATGTTTAGCAAAACACAGCTCTGCCTCGCTGGGGTACAAGACTGAAAACCTATTTAAAATGTCTTCTTGTCATTGCTGTATATTGTCTTGTATTTCTTGAATAAGTAGCTTCTCCACAGTCCCCCATGGCCAAAAGTAATAAAACTCAGAGCAGATGTGGGAATGCCAAGCTAAATAAAAACGCAGAAAACCACCAGGAAACCATCTGAGAACATAAATCATACATCGTGAAAGCCACTGGATTAGAAACACATGACCCTTGTCTGATTCGCTCTCACCCACATGTTCCAAGGGAGCTTCCAGTGTAATTTACATCCCAGCATTTAGGGAAATGGGATGGCGCGGTCCAGCTTGACCTTGACGGTGTCTGCTACTCTGGCCCCGGAGAACAATGGAGTTGATGCTTCTAACCATGCATGTGGGGGAGCTGGGCCAAGGAGGACCTGTGTCCACCAATTTAGGGGCTTCTCTCCTGGGCCCGAATTGACCCTGGATAGTCAGAGAAACTGAAGTAGCTGCTCGCTCTAACAGAATTCAGACCAGTCTGAAAGATTAGAAGTTCTGCCTTCAAGTCCTGGCTCTGCCCATGTTCCTTGGGTGGCCTTGAGGCTGCCTGAACCTTTCCTTTCCCTTTTGCAAAATGGGAAGAGGATCGTCATGGAACAAAGGATTGTAATAGAATTCGTGTGAACCAAAGCATGTTCTGTACTGACAGACAATACAGTTTGAAAGATGCTAGAGATAAGAAAAAAGTATAGAATGAGGCAAAAAAGGCAATAGCAGCAGAGCCCATCTACATAGAAAGCAAAGGGCACTTTGTCCAGTGAAGAGTGGCACAGTTTATTTGCTGTGTTCTGTGAAGGCTTTCTCCCCACCCAGGCTCCTCTTCCCCGGGGCCCTGAGCAACCAGGCAGCCCTGCTCCTGAGCACTAATCCCCATGGTGCGGTATAGGGAGGTTTAGCGGCAGTCATGAATTCCGAGTTAAACCCCCATGTCCCCAGTGCAGGGGAGCAGCCGGTGGTGGGTGCTGATAGCAGGGAAAAGAAGTCAGCGTTTGTGGGGTGTTTCCTGGAATAATAAGTGAACTGCTTATGACATTCCCGCCAGCATCTGAAATCGCTGTCACCCAGCCCACGCCACGGCCTCGGTGGCAGGCAGCGTGGGCAGCCTCTCTCTAGCTTGAAACGTGGGTAATTTAGAACGTCTCCTGATGCTCAGAGGGAATTGTCATGAATGATGACGATCCGACCAGAGCCAGCAGCCTAGGGACTCACGCACACTCAGGGGCTTAAGAGTCAAGGTTTTCTGATGAGCCGGTGACCTTGGGCGCGTTGCAAAGCATTTCTGAATCTTGGTGCCCTCCCCTGTGAACCGGGGCTGGTCACACCCAACACCTCCTGTTGGGATTAAATAGGACAGCCCGTGAGAAGGTCTCTGGCACATGATAGGTGCTCAAAATCTTAGTTCTCTAGTTCCTACGCCAGCATAAAAGGAAATCACATGCTTATTTATTCACCAGAATTAAAACCTTATTGTGATATTTGGGGGAGAGAACAGCAGTCGGAGAGAGAAGAGACACTTTCCCAACATGCACCCGGGTACGCTTCTTGGTCACAGGGCCATTCATTGCGGAAAAGCCGCGTGCAGAATGGCTGCACTGGGGCCTGGGTGGGAAGAGGGTGGGCTTGGCTGAGCCAGGCTGCCCAGTCTCTGCACAAAGCCCCTCTGCCTCGGCCGAGCCATGGGTGACTGCTGTGAGCTCAGCCCGCCCCTCCCTGCACCACCTTGCCCACAAATCCCTGCCTTTTCCGTGGAGGAGCCGCTCCAGTGGCCCTGAAGAGACAGGTGTGCTTTCCTCACCGGCGGGTCTGCTCTGCAACCGCCACTGAATGTTTTTAAAATTCACATTGGGTTTTCCTCTCCGGAGCCTCGGTGCTGCTTACAGAGGGAAGGTAGGCGAAGCTCATTTGTTTGTGTGCCCCTGTGGCCAGGGGGGGTCCAGGGGACAGCTGGTGGCTCTGAAGCACGCCAGATCCTGGGCAGAAGGAGGACTTCATTAATCACCGCACCGATTGGGCCCCTACTGTGAGCCAGGCATTGTGCTGGGCGCAGCGGGGCACAGAAAACAGGGCGCAGTCTTGCCTTCTGGTCTCTTCAATTCGAGCAAAGGGTGGGAATGCGTCCGTGTGTGCAAAGTTAAACAGCAACAGAAGAAATAAATAACAGCGCAGTTCAATACTATCAGAGATGTCACACCATACGCCGGTCCGTGATTAATTACCAATTGAACAGCACAGACCTTAATGTATGGGAAGAAATCAGTCAATGTATATTTATTGACGGCCTCCTACAGGCCCCTGGCCCTGAAACAAGCGAGATATTTCTCAGGACCCCTGCCCTCACCTCTTCATCGCAGTGGTTCTCAACCTTCTGGCCCTTTAAATACAGTTCCTCATGTTGTGACCCAACCATAAAATTATTTTCGTTGCTACTTCATAACTGTAATGTTGCTACTGTTATGAATCGTAATGTAAATATCCTATATGCAGGATGGTCTTAGGCGACCCCTGTGAAAGGGTTGTTCGACCACCGAAAGGGTCGTTCGATGGCCGAAGGGGTCTCGACCCACAGGTTGAGAACCACTGATCTAGTGCTATTTTGATGTTCCTGGAAGCCCATGAAGTGTTAGGCAAATGGCATGAAGGCCCTTAGAATCCCCGCCCCACCCCATTCCTGAAGCTCAGGCTAGGAGCCTCAGTCCCCAAAGGGGAGGAGGCAAGGCAGCAGATCACCCAGTAAGAGGTGAGCACCCTGTTCTCCGGGCGTCTCTCCCGGGAGCAGTCATCACACAGCCTTGAAATTGCTCCTGCATCTGGCTCCCACCTAAGAGCACAAACCAGCCAAAGGCAGGGCCTTGTCTGACTTGCTTTGTAGCTTCCTCTTTGCTGCTGTTCGCTTTGAGGGACACACAGAAGCCACTCCCAAAACACGGTTGAATGAATGTTTACAGAGTGCTGGGGACCTAGTGAATCACTGCTGCCAGACGTCTCTCACCTCCACAGCAGATCTCATGGGAGCGGCAATGTTTTACTGGGAAGAAGGACTTTTTCCTTGTCAAAGCTGATGCTGAAATAAAGATGGAGGTTGGTTATTTGGGTGGCAGCACTCACCTTATTCCTCTTTTCTTTTTTAATATTTTAAAAAATCTATTTCAGAGAGGAAGGGAGAGTCAGAGAGAGAGAGCGAGAGAGAGAAACATCAATGATGAGAGAGAATCATTGATCGGCTGCCTCCTGCATGCCCCCGACTGGGGATCGAGCCTGCAACCCGGACATGTGCCCTTGACCGGGAATCGAATCCCAACCATTCCATGCATGGGATGACTGGCAACCACTGAGCCAGGGCACAGTGGGGGATTGTGAGGTCCATCCTGAAGGTACCTGGTGAGGACCAGAGAGCTTGTCTGCCTGCCTCCCGAGCAGGGAAAGTAAGCCCCACCTGATGAGCACCTTGGAACCCCAGGAAGAGCTGCCGCCTCAGGTGGAGCACCTGGAGCAGAGCCAGCAGAGGTGGAAGCAGCTCGTGGAGGGAGCAGGAGTCCACAGACCCACTAAATACCAGCCTTGCACGCGGCATCCTCTTGATAAGAGGCTGTTAAAGATCAGCTTTAAGAGGCCCCTATCACTAGGTCCTACTCAGGAAGTTTGCTGGAAATGGGAGTCAGGCGGGGGGATCCAGGCTTGTGCGTAAAAGGCAGGCAGAGGAGGTACAGGGCAATTAGTGTGTCTGCACAATTGCGGGAACTGTACCTGTCCCAGCTGGAGAGGGGCAGCCGCCAGGAGCCAGAACACTCTGTCTGGCCTTTTCTCCCCCCTCTTTCCCTCCACTCTCTCCCAGGACCGCCCTCCCCTTTCACCTGCATTGTTTCTCTCCCTTTGGATGGTTTTCTGAGCGTGGATTCAGTCCACGTGGGGCTTGCTGGGGCAGGAACCCAGGCCCTCCCTGGGCAGTGGCCGCCCTGTGCCTGTGCCATGCTGGCTGGAGAAGGGCCAGGGGCTGGTGTTGGCAGGACAAAGGCTACCTGTCCTGGCCTGTAAACGGTCCAGCCATGCGCAGCCAGCGATTCATGCCAGTGCAGTGCAGGGACGAGCCCATTCATTTTGTGAGGCAGTCTCCGCGCACATTGTCAGCAGGATGGAGGGCGCTCACGGTTTTCTGCAGCTTTAGGATTTCCATATTTATTGCTTGTTTGCTGCCACCAGGGAGAGGAGAAAAGGTGAAAAAATCAACTGCCTCCACTGGAAAGTTTAAACATGAACACAGGCGCCTCCCACTTGCTCCCTCCCGCGTCCCCCGCCATTCCAGCCACACACAGAGCCCTGGCACGTTGGAACTGGAGCAGGTGAGACGCCTGACAGCCGCTTCATTTTACACACGAGGAAGCCGTGGGCAGAGAGTGAGGTGCTCGCCAACGCCACGCTCCTAGTCAGGGGCAGCCCGAGACTAGCATTTATGGCTCCAGAACCTGAGGTTCATTTGTTATCACAGCCCTACGCAGGCTCTATGTCCACTGCAGTCAGAAGTCTGCTCTGTGTAAGGACCCTACTGTGTGTATGGACCCCACTGTGTGTAAGGTCCTGAGTGAGAGCCTTGCACATTCCCTGCTTTGCTCTTCCCGAGGCCGGTGGTGCATGAATGTCTCCCCATCTTTTCAGTTGTTGAGGCATCAGGATCATGACACACACAAGGGTCAAGGGAGAGGTGGTCGCTGCCCTTAGGACCCCGCTGGCCAGCAGAGGTAATGACACAAAATACGTTTATTGCAATAAGGACCAGCATCCTCTGGGAGCTAATGCACTCTGGGCCTGGCATGCAGCACACGCTATGGTTGTTACGGGACAAGAAGGGGCTCTCCTGCGGCAAGGGAAGGCTCCTGGGAGGAACAGCACTGGTACCTTCTGGAAGCACTTCTGCTGACAGCAAGTGGGAAGGCATTTCCAGCAGAAGGAAGCACATGAAATAGGTTGTGTGCAGGGAGCAGCACATAAGCAAGTGTGCATGGGCCATGAGTATTTGTGCAGACGTCATGGAGAGAGGGACTAGAAGTGGGTTCAGGCCCCGGCCTGTGTGGCTCAGTTGCTTGAGTGTCGTCCCATGCATGGAGAGGCTACCTGTTCCATTACCCATCAGGGCACATTCCCCAGTGGGGGGCATGCAGCAGACAGCAGATGAATGTTTCTCTCTCCCCGTCTCCTTTCCCTCTCTCTAAAAAAAGTCAAAAACTTATTTTTTTAAAAGAAAGAAAGTAAGTTCAGCCACCGGTAGGAAGGATACTTACTGAGGGTCTGCCATGTGCTGGGCACTCCTGCAGGCCTGGGACAAAAAGGGTAGGAGGGAGGCACACAGAGGTGATGATGTGACAGGGTGTCTGGGAGCCTAACTTGACTGGGGCCATTTGAGGTAAGACTTGAATGACAAGCAGACACTAGCCATGGGAAAATCAGGGTCAGGGAGCCCTCCAGGCAAAAGAAAAGCAAGAGGAAGGCTTTGAAGCAAGTGCTCACTTGGCACGTTTGGAAAGAGAAAGCTAAAGGTTTGAGTGAAATGAATTTTGGTAGAGATTACCAAAGGAGAGGAGTCTGGGCAGCTGAGCAGGGGTTAGGTTATATAGAACCTTCTAGTCCAGTGTTCGGCAAACTCATTAGTCAACAGAGCCAAATATCAACAGTACAATGATTGAAATTTCTTTTGAGAGCCAAATTTTTTAAACTTAAACTGTATAGGTAGGTACATTGTTATTAACTTCATTAGGGCACTCCTAAGGTGGCCTTTGCTAAAAACGTCCTCAATCTGATTGAGGTACGTTCGCTGAGGTTGACCTTCCAACTCTCCCATCCACACTCGTCTTGTATACTTGTTTCATCTGTCTCCTTTCGTTCATCCTCTCTGTATATCCAAACCATCTCAACATACCTTTCTCAATCCTCGACACTACATCTTCTTTCACCCCACAGCTTTCCTAAAATTAACTTAATAAACTTTACTTAAAGTTTTAAGTCAACTTTGCACTGTATGTGCGTGCCCGCACGAGGTATTTTGTGAAAGAATCACACTCAAGGGCCCAAAGAGCCGCATGTGACTCTCGAGCCGCGATTTGCCGACCACTGTTCTAGTCTATGGCCTGGAGATTGGATTTCATTCGAAGTGCAAACCTCCTTGCCTGGAGTGGGCCTGGGCCTCTGTGTCTGTGGGAGCATCTCAGCTGGGTTTGCACAAGACTTTAGCAGTTGAGCCCTGATGGTCCTGTAGGCCCATGAACACCCTCAGTCCCCGGCCACCAGGGGTCAGTCACCTTACCTCCCACCCTCTCCTTGCTTTCTACAGTCCTGCCACAATTGTTTGGGGCCATGCTGTGGAGCCCCTAAAAACATCTGGCTGATGTATTAGTAAATAGATGGCCATTAATAACTTCTGAGAATAGGGGTAACATAATTAAAGCTATGTAAGCATTTTTAAGATACTGACAACCTCTAGGGCTATTCAATTTACATAAGGATGCCTTCCTATTGAAATTTGGGGATTCATTTGCATGTGGAAAAGGATAGTGGGCCAATAGACATGGCTTCCTTGGGAATAGAGAAAGGCCATCTCTACCCAGATGTTTCTGTCAACCCCCTCTCTTGCAGATTGATTGGACTCTTTAGCTCTCATTCTTCAAGACCTGAAGTTATAAACTTGGACTATCTCTATATAAGAACAATTTAAAGGGACAGCCTTCACATGACGATTGTTGCTGAGTAAAGGTGTCTCCAGGACTATCTAAAGCTGTGGGAAATACAGGAACTCTGTGCTCATTACCTCTGGGGTTGTGTTTTCTAGCTTCTCCTTCAGTTAGGTGTAAAATCTTATTAGGCATTTGCTCCTTTAAGAATCTTTCCCAAGATAATGGAATTCGTGATCTCACAATCACATAAATCACTGCCAGCCCCCTTAAAGTCAATTCATATTTCTGTAGTTCGTTAGTGGCTCGGGAGGAAATTGCATTTATTATAATTGCCTCTAATTGCACCAGATTAGTGATTACAATTATTTATGGCAGCTGATTATTCATTAGGCATCAAATCAATTCCCATGCTTCCTCATTACTCCAAACAGTAACTCTGATGAGGAGAGGTCTAAAGGAGGCCTCGTCCACCCTCTTCCCTGCGTGGCAGGCAACCTCCCAGTGCTGTGTCTAAACAAGCACCTGAAAACAATTTAGGAATTAAAGTGAAAGAGTGGCATTTCTCGCCTTCCCCGTGTCCAATGACTAATGCCAGGCCCGGTACTGACTTAGGAAATTGTGGAGTCACTTAAACATCACCAAAGGCTATTTGGAGGCCCCAGAATGCTCCAGAGTCACTCTTCCAGGGTGTCCTTCTTGGTTATATCATAAAAACTTCAGAGTTCCATGTCTGGACTCTTCTGGAATATATGCTACCTAGAGTGTGAAAAGAGAATAGACCTCAGAGCCATGCAGACCAGACTGTTGAAAAGCAGAAGACACTTACCCTGTTTGAGCTGTACAAGCATCCGTAGGCTATACATAAACAAGTGTGAGATCTCTGGTTCACTATTGGACCACCTCACCTAGAACAGACTCAGCAGAGAGTAAGTGCCCAATAAACATCTCAGGAGCAAAGCCATGAGAACCACAATACCTACCTGAAAGAGCTGTGGTGCGGGCTGAATTAAATAACATATTTAAAGATCTTGTCTTGCACCAGGTCAATATGTGTCACATCCTGCCCACTAATACTTCTTCCATCCTTTAACATCTAAATTCTCTCTAACAGTTGTATTCCTTGTCTCTACACATTGCTCAATACTCACTGTAAATATATCATTCACGTATTTTCTTCTCGCTGAAGACCGGGGTGTTTGTAATGAAAGAGCAGTTTCCAGAAGACCTTTGCATGGTGGTTGGGTTTTGTTCCTTGACTCATTCACCGGTTCCTACAACCCGCCAGGCACTGGGTCCAGGGGGGATGGAGAGATAAATAAAACATAGATATTGATCTTGAACGTATCACAACCAGACAGGAAACACTGTCCATGCTGTTTCCATGCTTCCTTTGTATATAAGGAATGTACAAGGAGAGTGGAGAAGCCCAGCTCAGCTTGGAGGGTCAGGAAGGCCTCACAGAGGTGGCCTTTGAGATGGGCCTTCGAACTGCATGGAGTTCTTCAAACGCCTAATGGAGGGACTAAATTTCCAAGAGCAGGTAGCACCTGAAAGGACAGAGAGGCAAATGTGAGCACGTCTTCAGTGCTCACTGTGGGATTCCAGGAGTTGATACCTGACCAAGTGACAGTGATAGGCACTCCTCCACGGATGCCCCCATGAGCAAAACTCCATGACTAAGGGGCCTTTCCTCTTAGTGGCTGAGCTTCCACAAATGTAGGGTCACTCAGGGATTTTTCCTGTGTACTTTTTGGGACCGTTTGACGTCTTTGATGACACAGAATCCTACTGCATCCTTTCCCCAAATTTCCAGACCCCCCAGATCTTCCTTCCTATTTCAGTGTCCTCACCCATCAGCTCTCCTACTTCTCACAATCTCCCTACTTCCACATATGATTCAGTTCAAAGAGCAGATGTGTCAGGAGCGGAGGCATTGAGACATGCCTGTGCAGACACAGCATCCCCTGAACCCCAGAGGAAAAGGAGGAGGTGGGGGTGAGGAGGCACATGGCTGGCCCCTTGTCCACATGGAGCCGGCACTACATCCCTGGTTGCTCAAACTTGAGCCATGTAATGGGTCTGACCTGTGCCCAGATGTCTAGGGAAATAAATATTGATTCCCCCAAACAATCCGAAGTCTGGGGCCTGGAGGACATATCACTGGCGCGCTTTCTCTTTCAGGCCTTACCCACACAGCTGCCAATCACTCTTCCTCTTTCGGGGCAGCTGAGGTGATTATGCATCTTCTCTGGGCAGAATGAATTTAGCTTCTGTCTGAGTCTCCGTGCATCTACTTCTGATCTTGTTGGATCACTATTTTGTCTTGGTACCTCCCTTTCCTACGTGCCAGGTTGCTGACGCATACAGGAGGAAACTGATGCATTTCTGTAGCTGATATATTCCTCTACCACCCATCTTCCAAATGTTCCATGCAGTGCCTTCTCCTCACTGAAGGCTGGTAGTAAATACCTCTACTCAGAGCATCGCTTCCAGAGAAACAAGAGATTATCAGTATCACGTGATAGACCAAAACCCCAAACAATACTTTCTCTTTCTTGGCAACTGCACCCCCAACCAACTTTTTCAAGACCCTCTGGAGGGCAGTCTCTCCTGAAGGGTAATAGGACACTTGCCCACTGACTCGTAAAGGAAGTCGTGTTCCATGACCTTCTGATGGCCCATGAAAGCTGCTGAGGGGAGAGGGGGGGAGTTCTGCCTGGGATCAGGAACACAGCGGTTAGCCTGGGCTGCCTTGGGAAGCTACCTAGAGCCTGCAGGCTGCTCTGACCTGAGATCAAGGAAGTCCCTGCTCCTCTCCCCTCTGCTCCTGCAGAGCTCCCCCCCACCCCGCAATTAAACTTCCAGGGAAATACGGGTCCATCCCTCCCACCCCCCAGCCCTGCCCAGCCCTCCATCAGCCAGTGCCTGTGTCTGCCTCGTCCCAGTGACAGCTGGTAAATGAGTCCCAGTCTAGCCGCTTGTGCAGGATGGTTGTGCAGTAAGAGCCTTCATCCTTATGGCAGGCACATCAATGCCAAGTTTGCTCATTCTAATTAATAACAGTCAGTAAACACCAAAGAGAGCTAATGATGATTACAGGCCGCAGCTCCTGCGTGTTGGCAAACACGCCAGGCAGGTGGCCTCTCCTCCTTCCCGGGAAGGAGGCCGGGTCAGTTTCTCGCAGAGATGCTGGCCCTCCACAAAGCCCCTCCCCCCAGGTTCAGTGAATCTGGGTTCCTTCCCACCCCAGTTTCTGCCAAACAAGAAGAAAACAAGATCTGCGCCTCCCAGTGACATGGGAAGGATGGGAAGGACCTGGCTTCAAGAACAGCGGGCTGGGAGGGAGGCCTTGGGTTCTGTGAGGTTCTGAGAGAGCTCTCCCTGGTATTTGAGATTAAACTATTTATTTCTGTTTTTTCCCCTCATTTAAAAATATTTCCCAACTTCCAAAGTAATACAATTTGCTTTGAAAAATTAAGATATGACAGAAGTATGTGTAGAAGAAAGGGAGAGCCTCCCTTAGCCCTACACAGAGGAGGGCTTGAGACATAGCTGGTCGGTTGCATTGCCTGGTCCTCCACATCCTCTTCTCTCACCAGTTCCCACTGTGGTTTGATCCTCTCGCATTTCTGGTGTGCACACAGTTTCCTTCAACCACTAAATGGCCCCTGTAATGGACTCCTTATTCTGCGAGGCTTTTCCCCATGCTGCATTCCTAGCCTCTTTCTCCTGATTCAGGGGATCCTCCTATGACTGCATTTCTAGGTCCCAGAAGGTAGCATGAGGAGCTGCTCCGGCCATGGAGCCTTGGGAGACCTCCTCTTGGAATGTGTTCTTTTTCTAGTTCCAGGGATGAGGGGATGAGGCTCAATTATATAAACAGGCTCCCATTCAGGTCTACATCTCAATTTGGGGAATGTTTTCCTTCTCGGAATAGCCCCTGATTCCATGCCCTTGGAAATGCAGGCAATTGTGAAGACATTGCTGGTGGGACCTCCTTGGGGGCCATCAACTCCATGCTGTGAGCTCCCCAAGCCATCCCAGAGCCAAACTAGACAACTGGATGTCTGGTCACAGGCAACAGTATGACAGAGGGCTCTGAGGAAGAGAGTGGGCCACTGCAGGGTCAAAATCTCATCCACACTTGGATCATTTGCTGCGGGACCTAAAGACCCTCTCCATCTCTCTTTTTTGGTGGTGTTGTTAACCTTCTTCTTCTTACAGATATTAGTTCCTTTGGCTACAGGAATAATGTTTCTTCTGTCACTGCAATTCAGGCAGTATGTTCTTCTTAGATGGACTGCTCTGTTTATTCCAAGCAGAACTGATTCTCTGAGGGTTTAAGAACGAAGAGCAGCCCTGGGCTCATGTAGCTCACTTGGTTGAGCATCATCCCATGCACTAAGAGGTCGCTAATTTAATTCCAAGTCAGGGCACATGCTTTGGTTTGGGGCTCGATCCTTAGTAGAGAGCCTGCAGGAGGCAGCCGAGAAATGTTTCTTGCTCATTGATGTTTCTCTGTATCTCTCCCTCTCCCTTCCTTTCTCTTTAAAATCAATAAAAAACATATTTTTAAATACATGTAAAAGAAAAAAGAATGAAGAGCATATAAAGAACTATGAAAAGTGGTCATGTAGGATTTCTAAGGATGCTAAGTAAATAACAGGGGACAAGTAGAATGGCTTATCTTGCATTTTGTTTATTATTTACATGTTTATTGATTTCAGAGAGGAAGGGAGACGGAGAGAGAAACATTAACTATGAGAGCGAATCATCGATCGGCTGCCTCCTACACACCCCACATTGGGGATTGAGCCCACAACCCAGGCATGTGCCCTGACTGGTAATCAAACCTCTACCTCCTGATTTATAGATTGACTCTCAACCACTGAATCACACCAGGTGGGCTCTTATTGTTTTTTAAAATGTATGACACCATATACTTCTGTTTCCTTTCTTTTTTTTTCTTTGCTATATTTCCCTCTCTGTGGCTATTAGACTTTCTTCCATTTTCTCCACACTACCACTTTTTTCTCTCTCATCTTTCTCATTCTCTTTCCTGTCCTTTTGATTACAATAAGGACTCAGAGGGCATTTCTAAATTTGGTTTGATACCTTTAACACATTCATTTTTCCATCCATTCATTCACTCCACCCACAATCACGGAGTTCTTACTCGGCATCGGTGTCTTTGCTAGGTTTTCAGAACAGGGAGATGAATAGACAATTTCTGCTCTCCAGCGATACTGAATCAGCAAGGGGAGAAAGACAGGAAATCAAAGAAACCATTGAATACATGCAGGATACGGTGGGACTTTAGAGAAGGTGATGAGCATGTCTACTAGGATCCTATCAGGGAAGACTTCATAGGGACAGTGACATTTGGGTTGACTATGGAACTGTGTTGAAGGTGTCACCAAGTAGAGGGTGAGAGGCAGGAGGCTGGTGACAGGATGGATTTGTAGGTAGAGGGAGCTGCTTGAGCAAAGGCCTGGAAGCCAGAAGCAGCCCGAATATTGGAACATCTGAAAGTAATGTAACCTGACGGGGGAGGGCGGCCATGAGAAATGAGCCAGGGAATGGCTGCTGAATGGGATCGTCAGGAACTGGCAAGCTGCTGGAAAATGCAAGCAGTATTCTGTGTGGGCCAGTAACTGAGGGAGTAAGGGGGGGGCATTTATATTCTACCTAATCCCTTGCTGTCCTGTGTGAGTTTGCATATCTCGAGCATGTATTACTTTTGTGAGAAAGTAACCCTGATAATTTATAGCAGTGATTCTCAACCTTCCTAATGCCGCGACCCTTTAATACAGTTCCTCATGTTGGGGTGACCCCCAACCATAAAATTGTTTTCGTTGCTACTTCATAACTGTAATTTTGCTACTGTTATGAATCGTCATGTAAATATCTGATATGCAGGATGTATTTTCATCGTTACAAATTGAACATAATTAAAGCATAGTGATTAATCACAAAAACAATATGTATGTAATTATATATGTGTTTTCCGATGGTCTTAGGCGACCCCTGTGAAAGGGTCATTCGACCCCCAAAGGGGTCGCGACCCACAGGTTGAGAACCGCTGATTTATAGCATCATGTGGCACCTTAAGGCATTGGGTCTCTTCCCATTTGAAATCAGGGAGACAGAAGGGTGTTAAGCAGGCCAATGGTCTTGTTAGAGTGCCATGACTAATGCTCTGCGTCCTATTCATTCACTTTAGAATAGGTGAGGATATGCTCTTTAGACATTTCTTTAACAAAGTAAACCGAGTTGTTTTTTACCGGTAAGTCACCCTTGGTTGGTTTTGTTTTTCTGTAGGTCAGTGAGTCTGGGTAGAAAACAATTAGCAATTTCATCCTCCTCTTGCTTACGTCCCATGTCCCCATCACTCCATTTCTAGATGCCCACCTTTCCCTTTGCTTTCTACACAGCAGGCATTTCTGCTAAGGCTGAAAAATTGCCTATCAGTCCCTGGCCAGTGTGAACCATGTCATGTCTTCCAGGCTCCCAAGCCCTCTCTGCACTGGCCCACGCCCAAGCCGCCCAGCTCCTCTCATCCCGAGCTTCTCCATCTGGTGTCACCACGCTCCAAAGCAGCAAGACAGACCTGGCAGCCTCTGCAGCTGCCTCGGTCCCTGGGGGCATGTAAATGGAGCAGCCGTGTAAACCAGGAGTGACAAGCGCCATGCTGATCTGTGAGCAGAACTGCTCGGTGACCCAGGAACAAGGAGGAATCAGCTGGTCTTGGGGCTTGTGAGGAAAGGGCAGAGTCCAGATGATAAACTCTTCCCTTTCTTGTCTCTGATTCTCACACTATTTCTTTCTTCTTCTCTGGAGCCATCTCCCAGGTCTCAAGACTTTCTGCATGCCCCCCTTCCTCCCCCACCCCACATCCCTTGGCTGCCCTTATTCTTCCATTGCACGGCTGCTCTTTCCTTGTCCCTGAAACCCTAGTCCTGCCTCTCTTGGCTTTGTGCCATGCTACTGCCTTCCCACAATGCCTAGCCCTCTGTGCTTCTGCACTGTGAGGCCCTGTTCTAACCCTCCACCTCCAAGACTACCCTTGGACCTGAGTTCTAGTTTATCTCCTTGTCTTCTCAGCTCCCACAGACCTCAGCACATGCTCTCACACCTAATTCACATCTCTCCTGGATAGCTTGCTCTTAGTCTCTGTGTGTCCATTCTATTTCCCTTTGGAAAATCCCTGAGAGTGGGAGTCAGGATTGATGGCATTAGTATCTCTCAAACTCCCAGCCGAGTGCTAGGCAATAGGTGGCTACGAGGCTTCAGAATAAGGTCATAACTCATTTTCAAGATGATAGCAAAAGGAGCAGGAACTTTAGAAAGAGACGGAGTGGCTCAAACCCAGCCGCAACCATATTAATTAAGGGACCTTGGTCAAGACCCAGAATTTAAAGGAGCTTCTCTTTCATAACTATAAAGTAGGGACCCTGATACTTCTCTGGGACTCTTCCTGACTGCTAAGTTAGATATGTAAAGAAGTTACTCTGGCTTGGGTTTTCCTAGGTAGTTAATACATCTTAGTTCCCTTCCATCTTAAATCTCTGCAATATTTTTTTTCTCTTTTGGCCACCAGCATGTCTTGCCGTTACCACTACCCTCCCCTTCTGCATGTTTCTAAGTCAGTCCCTCCCAGGAAAGAAACAGCCCCCAGGCAGTGCATCCAGGTGATGCCTCAAGGAGAGAGGGAAGGCAGAAACAACTTGTAAAATATACGGTGTAGGTATCTGTCTTTCTAGAAGGGAGGGGTGAAGCTTGATCATTTTCTTTTATACCCACAGTATTTGTTCTCCCCAGAGACTCACTGCTGTATAAACGTAAAGCTATAATAATTATGATAACATTCAGATTAAATGTGATACTGACAAGGCTTCGGGAGATACAAAAATGTGCTGATTCCCACTGGGATGGGTAGAGCAAGTCGGCTTCCCCATCTTGATTTCTTCATTCTGATCCTGCAGGACTGCCTGGGGGGTGGGGGAGGGGAAGAGAGGCTGACTGCTTGGTGCTTTATTTATTTATACGATGTTCTATATCAAATGTACCCATTGCCTCTAGGCCTCTTAGTATATCTAAATCCAGCAGTTAGCATGTACAGCAAATGAAAAGGAACAAGCCAACAGCAAACTTCCACTAGGGGCCAATAATTTAAAGTCAGTTGCCAGATAACTGAGAATTTGGAGCACTGATACAGAAAGGATGAAGGGCTTTATAGCCAGTGATCTGGTTGCCTTAAAAATTGGGGGTCTTTGAAGGCAGAATTCATATCTTACACATCTTTGTTTCATATCTGGTACCTGTGAATACATGATGGTTAAACGTGTGAATGAATAAATGAATGAATGAATGATCAGAGACAGAAAGGAGATGTTCCACAGAAATAAATAAACAAAAATAAAATCAACGGTCACAGAAGCTTGAGAACGTGGTCCCTACTATTACCTCCCTCTTGGTAATTCAGTCCTTAATATGCAGAAAGTTTCCAGAAAGTCTTGCAGCTGAGAAACCAATTGAACTTTGTCAAAATCAATATGTTTCAAAGACATGGAACCATGGACCAACTCGTCCACCTTTTTTTATTTCTGTCAGTTGCTCACATTCTTGCAGATGTTCACGAATCCTCTATCTATGAGATTGCTCTGCTGGCAAAATGCTTATCCCCACAGGCTCTTTTCTGCTTGTCTTGCCCTTGAGAGAACCCACAGATGTCCTGGTTGGACATTATCTAGATGACTAGAGAAGCTATGGCTACAATAGCAAACCCTGCATTCTTACATGAGGAAAAGAAATCAGGGAGCTACAGCCAGCCAGCTGATAAGCATAGCAAACAATAAATTTTTAGAGGTTAAACTTCCATCTCCCTTATCAAGACTACCACACACTCAACATAGCAGAAAAGAGGGCCAGGTCCTCCTTGGCCATCCAGAGCCCCTTTGCAACAGTCCGGGGAACTGGAGCTTTCTGTTGGTTAGAATTGCTACAAATACCTTCCAAGTAAGTGTCCTACAATTCACATGTTTTGATCAGAGTCTAAATTTTTCAGACAATCCAGTAGACTCCAGTGATCAATAGCTTTAAAGAGGCTTTTTAGAAAAAAAAGACCAAAAAGGCCAATTTAACATCATGAGGTATCAGCCAGAAGGAACTTAAGACCACAGTGAGATGCTAAGACACACTCATCAGAATGAGGAAAGAAGGGAGGGAGGAGTGGACAAGGAGACAGGGAGGAAGAGGAATGGAGAGGGAGATGGAGAGAAGAGAGAGAGGGAGAGACCGGAAATGCCAATACCAAGTGTTGGTATGACAGTAAAATAATGCCTGTCTCATACACAGCTAGGAGGAGTGGAAATTGGGGCAGTCACTTTGGGAAATAATTTTTCTTTATTTACCAAAGTTTAAGATATTCACACCATATGACCCAGAAATTGCACTTCTAGTTATGAGAAATATGTGCCCATGTGCATGCATCAGGGGAGTGTGCTGTGCAAAAATGTTCCTGAAATGTTGTTTAAAAGAGCCTGGAGATGGAAACAATGAAAATGTCTATCACAGTAGAATGAAGACATACATTGCAGGGCAGTCACTCGATGGAATGTCAAACAGCATTGACAACGAGTCAATTCTGAGCACACATAACAAGGATGACTCACGCAATTCACGCGGAGCAATAGTAGCCAGACAGAGAGGAGCACATACTGCATGACATTTCAAAACAGACAAAATTAAACAATTTGCATACTGAGATGCTAAAACTAACAAAACAAAACAAAGCTAAACAACCGAAAAATCCCAAGAAAAGTAGTTATGATAGAATTTAGGATGGGGTTACTCTTAGTGAGGAGGGGCACGTGAGTTATGGGTGCAGGCAATGTTTTTCTCTTGTCTGAGTGGTACTCCATTTAGAATAATGAACCAAGCTGTACATCTATATTTTATGCACTTTTTATGTATTTTAGATCCTATACATATTTTAAAATCTAAATGTGAACTTAGACCATTTACACTTTCTTGAGTGCTAGATGAACACTTACAATGGCCTTGCAGACACTTTACCTGGTGTCCAATAGATGCCCTAAACGCTAAGGATTATAATTGAGCTCATCACTTCTGGCCTCCCAGCCAGTTCCTTCTTCTGTGTTTTCTAATTTTATAAATGGCAGCACCATCCCATTCAAGAAACCTGGGAGTCATCCTGTCTTTTCTTCCCATATAGAGTATGTCCAGTGAGTTCCTAAACCAGCGGTTCTCAACCTGTGGGTCGCGACCCCTTTGGGGGTCGAACGACCCTTTCACAGGGGTCGCCTAAGACCATCGGAAAACACATATATAATTACATATTGTTTTTGTGATTAATCACTATGTTTTAATTATGTTCAATTTGTAACAATGAAAATACATCCTGCATATCAGATATTTACATTATGATTCATAACTGTAGCAAAATTACAGTTATGAAGTAGCAACAAAAATAATTTTATGGTTGGGGGTCACCACAACATGAGGAACTGTATTAAAGGGTCGTGGCAGTAGGAAGGTTGAGAACCACTGTCCTAAACCCAATTTGTTTCCACCTCCTACACATTTTTTAAAACCATCTCTATCTTTCAGGCCCACTTCCATGATTCTAGTTAAAACCGCACAATCCCTAATCTATATGACAGTAACACTTCCCATTGTTTTTGTTTCTATTCTCCCCTTCATATAATTTCATTTGCCTCACTAGTCCCAAAGGAATCTTCTTCAAATGCAAATCTTATTAGGTTACAACAGACTTTAAAGGTTTTTGCCATTTCTCTATCACCTGTAAAATCAAGTTTCAACCTCTCCATATGGCATACACAATTATCTAAAAGCTGGCACCTATATATATTTTCATTTTGTTTTCAATGAACTTAAGGATCAGCTACTTCCAGTCTTCTTAACCCATGTACCTGTGCTCCCTGTGCTGCCAGTGGCTTTATTCCCACTCTTTGCTTTGTTGGTCCCACTCATTTAACAATTGTTCGAGGCCCAAGTCAAATGGCACCTCCTCTATGGATGCCTCTCTTCCTGCCTTTACATCTTACAAAAGTTGATTTTCTTCTCCTTTTTACTGCTTCAGTAGCTTGGACTTCATTTTATTTGTTACTTAACATGCTCTTTGGCCATTATATGTTGACATATCTGTGTCCCTTTCAGGTCATGTGATCCTCTAAATGACTGTCATATTTACATCTATGGATCTACAACGTTTGGCACAAAGTATGATATGACTAAAAGTTACTGACTAAAGTCTTAAAGAATAAATGACTTACACAATGACCCTGTGATAGATTGACTAGAAGGAATGCTGTGAAGATAAGTTCATCCAAAATTTAGTGGCATGTCAGTTGTTGATCGAACATCACTTATGACTTTTCGTAGGAAAGATCAAGATCCTCAGCAAAATAACAATTTATAAGCAAGTATTGCTGCACATACTATTTCTTTATATACAAAGTTTACCTAGATCACTGCAAACACTCACATGGACACACACCTCTACAAAGGAATAGCTCATGAGTACCAAGGAAGACATGATGCTACTTCTTATCACTTCCTTCTACTAATTTCTTCTGGTTTTCCCACTGCTTGGGACTGCTATCTTAGAAAATTCACAAGTGAGAAGCAAAAGACCCTCCAGGATTAAGTTATATATTAACACCATGTTGCTATTATATCAAGAGAAATTGGATATCAATAAGATTTTTGAAATCACAGGGCCTTCCCTTCCCCCCTCCTTATTTCTTGGACAAACCCAACTTCTGCTTGATGTGCTTTGCATTGCCTTCTAAAGGCCCTGCCTCCAGCTCTCTTTCTGATTGGGGAACAGAGACTGTTGACGGCATGGTATTCACCCCAACTGTTCTTTCTAATTAAGCCACTTAGGGTGTCTCTGGGTCAGTGATGGCGAACCTTTTGAGCTCGGCGTGTCAGCATTTTAAAAAACCCTAACTTAACTCTGGTGCCGTGTCACATATAGAAATTTTTTGATATTTGCAACCATAGTAAAACAAAGACATATTTTTGATATTTATTTTATATATTTAAATGCCATTTAACAAAGAAAAATCAACCAAAACAATGAGTTTGCGTGTCACCTCTGACATGCGTGTCATAGGTTCACCACCAGAGCTCTGGGTGAATAGCTGAGCAAGACATAAGAATCTGAGTCTTTCAAAGAAGTCATACATACAAGTAGTGAATCCTTCGACAAATTAGTCTAACTCTGTGCCCTTAGCAGCTTCCTTTGTAAAAAAAAGGTTATAGGGACTTTTGAGAATTAAGGGGAAAACATGCACCTATCTCTGTCTAACATATGTCTATCTACATTTTTTTTTAGGTAATAGTCATTATATATGTACATCTTTTTACTTAATTCTCAAAAATCCCTATGACATTTTTTTACAGAGGAGGATGCTAATGGCACAGAATTAGACTAATTTGTTGAAGGATTCACAACATGTTTACATACATAAATAAATATATATATGTATATATATATATGAATGATAGATCGATACATAGACGTAGGTAGACATCTTAAAAGACTGCTGTAAATGTTAGTTATTATTGTTACTTATAAGGGCACTATTCTGGGGCAGAACGCTAGTGATGGGAAAATTTATTCACTGTCTTAGTGTGTGCATGTTTGTGCGTATGCGTATGTGGATGCAAAAAGGAGAGTTTCAGGTGATTTGTAACTTTTTTTTATATTGTCTGTCATTCTAGTTAGGGGCAGCTCATTCTAGTGTTTTGGAGCAAAGATTGATTGATTGATTGATTGATTGATATTGATTTTCTGGGGTTTCCCAGCAAAGGAAGCAGGACATGGCTGATCCTTCATGGTGTGCTTTGTGTCTCAGGGTGTGTGTGTGGGGGGGAATAAGTCCAGATGGAGGAGCAGAGTGAGGAGGAGCTGGGATGCATGGAGCATCTGGAGAGGCTTCAGAAGGTGGCATAAACAGGCTCAAGGTACTACGGCCCTCACCACTCTTCTTGAAGCAAATGTTTCAATGAATCTTATCTCTCTAGCTAAGCCACTTATCTTGGGGAGGAAGAAGCTGTGCTTAAAATAGAGTGCCTGATGCCACTGCCTGTCTTTGTGGCTGGAGCACACTCTACAGCCAATGAGATGTTTTGTGAATTGGATAACTTGGCTCTGATGATTGAAAAAGGAGAGCAAGATTCAGAGGGCTCTGTCCATGACCTCTGTCTTACCTAGTGCCTTCTGACCCTATGGAAACCATGCCACCTTGCTGTGCTTAAGCTCCTCCTGTGAAGGTACAGCGAAGACAAGAGTCCTTCTTCACAGACATGAAAGAGATTTGGTTCTTTCCATCATCATAACTGAATTATAGTGTCAACCTCTCCCAACATTTTAATGCCCATTAAGCCTTCTTCCTTCGGGAAACTTGGGCTCCATGGCCTAAAACCAACAGTAGATTTACCTTACTTCTGCCTGGAAGACACAGTTTTAAATGAACTTGATCATATTCTCTGCTTTGGATTGAATATGGAGAACTCTGTTGTTGATCCAATTGTGCCTGATCAATTAGATGTATGTTGGACCTTGAGTATGAGGCTGGGAAGGACAAGGTAGGGGTGACAGGGTGGTGAAGGTTGGGATGGGGGGGCTATCAAGCCTGAATCTGTGAGCAAATATCAAATGTTGCCTAAGACTAGCATAACAAAATTGCTAAACTCCATATCCCAACACACAACTCACTTCGAAGCATGGCACTTGGCATTAAGGGCCCTCCCACTGCTTCCACTCAGAGATTATGCCTCAAGGCCACTGAAAATAAAAAAATAAAAAACATTACCTATCAATAGAGCCCCATCCTCTCCTGCTCTCCACTGACATGCTCTGTTTAGATTAGAAATGCACAAACAAGAATCCCCACAGAACTCACTGAGCCTTTATATACTGAGAGTTCAGCCTCTGAGTCCAGCTCCTTAGAAACAGACACTATTCTATGTGTGGCGTGGGCCTGGACTGGACCCACATTTATTTTGGTTGGTCCCTCTACTTGCTGCCTTGGGAGCAGTACCTAGGCCTCGTGGCCCTCCATGGGGCTAGCCCCTCTAGCCTTTGACTCTTTGCAGTGTCACCTGTACATGTGGCAGACCCATTCAGGTGGGTTTAAGACACAGGCGCTGAAAATATTTACAACTGTCCTACCAGTAGTTCATGCATATTCAGATTGTCAGGGAGTCAAAGGATAGAGAAGTCTGTTCCCACATCCTCAGTGTTTAATAAAAAAAATGCTACTGGTTGTATTAGTCCAAAAGTCACAGCTACCTCTTTTTTTCCCCCTGGAACTATAAGTCAATTTTGTTCTCAAATTGTCAGGAATTCACTTTGTGCATAGGCCCATCTCATTATCGAAACTGTTCTAATAAAATCCCTTGAGATTTTTTAGACTATCAATTGACAATGGGGTTGGCAATACTAACATCCAAGCTGTTCCTTCATTGGCCTACAGAGTGCGGCATTGAAAACAGCTAAGTGCCACGAGGACCACTGGACACAGTGGTCAATCTCTGGAGACAGTGGTCAGTCTGACAAGAAGAGATGCATCGCCCCTCCTTGGGTTTCTGTGAGTGCCTGGGCAAACCCTGACTTAACTTAAGCCTCACAGAGAGAGAATTCAGGTTTCTGATGTGCCATCCCAATCATGTTCAGAAAATGAAAAATAAATAAAGATGAAAGAAAACAAAAGGAGATAAGCAAATGCAGCAAAATCGTTATCCTTGTTCAACTTGAGTGATGGCTGTATGGGGTTTATTTTATCATTTTTCTCTGAGTGTTTGAACTATTTAATAAAAATAAATGCAAAATATAAATTGAAGATACAATGATGAAATACATATGAGGGTCTGTAAAAAATTGCAAGACTAAAGATGGCTCTTGTTTGTTCGTTTCATTTCATGTAACCACCATTTCTTCTGCCTTACTTGGATTTCTCTTGCTTAGTCAACCTCCGTTTTCATACACATACAGCCATGTACCCAAATGCCTGATCCAAAACCCTTCTTTGTATTCTCTTTAATGGGACATTCACCTATTACAGTGTCCCTTGTCTTATACCAAAAAAGGCTTTTAATTAACTATTCCTGGTATTTCACTGTGGTGTCTCTTGACAGCTCTCTGGTCAAATGATAAACTGGCCTTCTCTTTTCCAGTTAAGGATACTGCTCGGCTTCCCCTGTCCTTTTCTCTTAGCCTCTTCTTAATAACATCTACGGGAAGATATGTGATGTGTTTGCTTCATGGTCTCAAATTCATTAGCTATAGTTCTGATCCTTAAGAAGTTGATGTTCAAAGGCAGAGGTAAAATGTGTAAAATGATATCTTAGTTTCAAAGGCCATTATAATGGAGTTCCGTATGAGTCATGATATAGGCTAAGATGCTTCAACAAGGCAACTCACAATACAGTGGCTTAATACAGGCATCAATGCACCTCTCTTTTGAGTAGGTGGGTGGTCTAAGACTGATAGAATGATCCTGGTAGCCACAGCTTTTAACTCTGCTTCCAAAGTGGCTGCTTCAGTACTTACCATCACATCCGTAACCCAAACAGCAGGTGGTGGGGGGGGGTAAGGGAACAAGGGAATTGTACACTGTGCTCCCAAAGACATGACCTGAAAACAGTACCCATCACTTCTGTTCTCATCCCAATGGTCAGAACAGTGTCCTGTGCAGACCAGACTGCAATAGTGGATGGGAAATGTAGTCAAAACAGAAAGAGAAGAAGATGCGAGCGAAAACTGGAACTTTCAGCCACAGCTAGCTGGCGGGCTCCAGCTCAGTGTGTCAACTCAGTGTTTGGTGCTATTGAAAACACGAAACACCAAATTAAATAATGATTTGCCCCCAAAATGAAGGCACACAATTGCTACATCACAAGTCTTTCATGGATCCTGCAGGTAAAGTCTCAGGCAAATCCTGTGATTCAGCTGATCTTGGCAAATCATAGACAGAGTGACTTTGCTATTTCATCAGGCTTTTTGCTTGGCCTTAACTTTCATGGGAGGCTGGCAGTTCTCCAGGTCTCTGCATGGAGAGCCCCAGGTTTCCTTATTTAAACATTATCAAGGTAGCTGCAACTAACATATATCTCCATAGCCATGGTTGCGGAAATTTTGATTAAAAAAATCCATTATACAGGGTAAGGGCCAGAATATATGTTCCAACATGCCGTAAATTCTCTAGTAATCATATACTATTTTCTTTTTTAAATCAATACTGTGGCGTCAGGCTGTGGTATAACTTCCAAGGAAGAGAACCTCGCGTGGGATTTATTTTCCATTAAAATTGTGTCTGGTGCCCTATATTCCAGAAGAAGTTATCAGCTCCCTACATTCTTTGTTCATTCCGCTGGCTCCTCCCTTCCCCCCTTCCTCAAGTCACATCTTTCGAATATGAAAAAGCTACTTTCAAGGCTAAATTTATTCTTCCTGAAAAGCCTTTGAGGCCCTCTTCATAATCACAACCATTTCTTATTTAATAAACAATCGCTGTCTCATTAAATGTAAATTAGTTCTTTATCCTTAGCGGTGTTTGTTGAATCTATTACTTACTGTGTTTACCTGTTTTGTTTCCTATGGCAGGAAAGCTTTCTGTAAACTACTCATAAATATAAGGTTGAGATGAAGGCACTTTCTCTGCGCTTAAGCATCTGCTTTAGCCGCTTAGAACAGCCCTCTCTTCTAAGTTATACTCATGGTCCCAGGATTCCTTGCAAAAGGCAATAGGACCCTGGGGCTTTGTCTCTCAGGATGGCAAGGTGTGCCTTCTTCCGGGTACAGCTCTGGAGGAGGCAGGGGACTCGCTGCAGGTGGGGAATGTGAGATCTTTGAGCGGAACAAGCACAGTCAGTCCTTTGCTGAGTAGACAATGAGTCCTTTACAGCCGCGGTACCATTTGGCACTTGGAGTCACTCGTTTCTCGCGTGTCCAAGTTTCCTGGCTCGCAGGGCTCGGGGTAGGCCTTCTGTTCCAGCAGGCTTTCCCTGATTAGATCGGATGCTTGGCAAACAGACTCTCAGATAATGGATAGTTGAATATTTTTGTAATTTCCAAGCTTGTGCCTAACAGCTTAGCAGTTGGCCTTATGTTTAAAGAAAATGGATAATAATCATGACTAATGCGGCAATTTCCATTGAAAAATTTCAAATGGTGCTTAATTAAATCTCCCAGTAACATTTGGAAGCGAAGGTTCAGCCTGCCCATGCGATCCATGAATTAAAGAGAGTCATAGGAGAGTGGGAGGGGCCTTCGGGAGCTCGCTGCGCGAGACCAAATCAAACACAGAGGTGGTGGCCGCACATGTAGTGGAAGACCCTAGAGAATCTTCCAGAACTCAGCCCTCTCAATGGACTGGTCCATGGCAGCCTGGCTGTGAAAGTGTCTAAAACTGTCAGAGGCTCCTTAGTATCTGTCACTATTTCCATAGAGTCGATGAGAGAAGTGCTTGCTGAGCTGCCTGAGGGTTTGGTGAGGGCTCCAGACGAGTCTTCTCCTGACCATGTCTTGTTAAGAGGAGACTCGCTGCTGACCAGGCCGAGCAATGGCTGCTGGCTGACCAGCTGGGCTCATGGAATTCCTCATCAAAATAGTCCCCAAATGGGTGCTCATTTGGATTTCCAAGTCCTTCCGTATAACAGCGTTCCTTAACTCTTCTTGGTAAATTTTAATGTCAAGAACCCCGAGAATAATAAAATCTGAAAATCTTGGTATCTAGAGAGGAAGTCTTCTAGACGGAAGCCCTTACTGTAGAAGTGAGAAGCTGAGCACCCCAAGCTCTCACCCACCCAAAAGCTGACCTATGTTTATTTCAGTCCGTTCCATCCCAGAAGGGCCTGGGGCCCAGGTCTCCAGGTCGTACCTTTTCCGTCAGCATCACAAATGACTTTTTTCACTGTTAAAATCTGAATCTATTTTTATGCCTTCATTTCCCATTGGAGGACAGGTGGGAGGTGGAGTGATAGAACAATTTGTCAGCATCCTGCTTGTATTCATTCTTCCAGTCACACCAAGGCCATTGCTACACGGCCCCTCGCTTCCCCTCACCTAATTCCTTTGGCCTTCCATTATAACCTTTCTTCTTCACCTCCTTTTGTCTCATTTTCTCAACGTGTAAAATCAGGCAAATCGGATTTACCCCTTACCCTCTAGGGATGCTTGAAGATTAATAACATGTCAGGAAAAAGACTGGATTTATTAGAATTTCACAATATCCTCTTTAAGGAGAGAATAGTCTGCTGAGAAAACGAATTGGAAATAACTTTCTCTTACATTATTTTTAAAGTCCCTCTCCCTCCCTCTTGTTATTATTATTTTTAAAATTTGTTTGGTCTGGTCCTACTGCAATGTTAAGTCTTTTATGAAGGTCCCGACTGTTCCCAAGGAAGCAGGCCAGGCACTGAAGCAGGACAGAGAGAAGGATGAGCCCAGCCCGGGAGCTCAGCTGTCATGCTGACTTATGATGGATGAGGGGAAAGTCTATTTCTCATCCGCAGTGGGGGGAGGTGAAGTGTAAAGAGAGATACACCCACAGTCTCTGGCCGATTCATCTTGCAGCAGCTAAACTCTCAGAAGCTGCAGAGTTTGGAGGGGAAGAGAGAAAGAATTGAAGAATCAAATTCATTATGTGAAGTGTAATCTCAGGAGGAAATATCAAAATATGTCAGCAGCATCCAAGATGGGGGTTGGGGGGGTGGTGAAGAGGGTGGGGAATCTGCTGATGGTATTTGTCAGCTGCTAAACCAGGCGTGCAGGCAGCGAGGCAGTGGGCCCGCTGCTTTTGGTGCAAACAGCCCTCCCACCAAATTCTGAAAGAGGCCGGGCAGAGCCGAGGGCATTTCATGGTGAATGAAATCAGGAGATCCAGGAGGCCTCTTTCAAGGCCCTCCTTCCCCCATCTCAAATTCATCTTCTCCATCGTCTGTTGTCTGCATTGAGGTTAGGTATCAATAATCCCATGAATGGGGTTACAAGGAGCTGTCTCTCCAGGTTTTAGCAGCGCTCTCCCTGAGCACAGGCAGCCTGAATCCTGCAAATGAAAACAGATAGTTTGGGGAGCCTTTCCCTGTCACTGGAACCTGCTTGGCCTGGAATTCCCTCCCTCCGTTCTGCATATGCATGAGGCTCCAGGCAGCTCCTGCTCACACACCTCCACAGCCCTGGCCCCTTCCGCACGGGAGGGAGGAGATGCAGACAGCCCCTCCGACTCTGGGCATGGGGCAGGTTCTGCAATTTCTATCTCGGTCCCGCTTCTCATTCCCAGAGTGACCTTGGGCAAATCACTTTCACCTCCCTGAGCCTCAGTTTCCACATCTGGAACGCTGAGATAATAGCCCCCTGCCTCCTGGGGAGGAAATTGCCAGACTTAATTAATTAATGTTTAGCAAAGCCTCGGAGACCTTTGCCCCAAAGAATCCGTGGGAGTGCAAGTTATTATTAGTACAGCACCTGGGAGCCTTCATGCCAATTTTGCTGTTGAAGCCAATGATTATTTCTTTTTGAAAGAAAATAATATTAATTTTGACTCCGAGGAATGTATCAGGCAGTGGGGTTGGGGGGAAATTAGCATTTGTCCAAGACAACGCTGTCTAAATGAAGTCCCAGCTGCCCTCTGAGGGGGAGGTTGCAGGAACATATTTGCCACTTTCCCTGGGCATCCCCTCTTCACACCCCTTCTCTGGTCCCCGCGCTTCGTGCTCCCCTCAGGGTGGCAGTGGGAGCCTGGGTGGGCCCAGGTGACACTTCTGCTGGAGGCGCTTCGGATCCCCCTGCGCTGTGGGGTCCTCGCCCCAGCACTGCGTCCCACCCACTGCCCTTCGTAGCAGCCGGTCCTCCAGTTCCCGTCACTTCCTTTGGCTCTGCTCAGAGGCCAAGTGCCAAGTATTTTTAAGAAACATGACTTCATACAATCACCTTGAATTGATTTCAAATAACAGGGCACCCTCGCTCTTAAAAGCATCAAACTCATTTACTGTGTCAAATGAACCTCCTCCCCCAAGACAACGAACCATGTTTCCACAGGAATAAAAATCGTGCAAGGCGCCCTAACCAGTTTGGCTCAGTGGATAGAGCGTCGGCCTATGGACTAAAGGGTCCCAGGTTCGATTCCGGTCAGGGGCATGTACCTTGATTGCGAGCACATCCCAAGTAGGGGGTGTGCAGGAGGCAGCTGATCGATGTTTCTCTCTCATTGATGTTTCTAACTCTCTATCCCTCTCCCTTCCTCTCTTTAAAAAAAATCAATAAAATATATTTAAAATAAAATAAAATAAATTGTGCGAGGCATGGATAGTCGTTTTCTCCCCTTCTTCTCTCTGTCCCAGAGGCTTAACGGGTGCCCCAGCTCTCCCAAGCTCAGCATCGCATTGGCCCCTCCAGCAAACTTCCAGGATTCCACTGTTTCTCAAAACACCTGCAGGTGCTCACTTGGCCACATTGCTAAGGGACAGATGCAACCCACTCCCCGGGACCCTATGACCTCGGGCCACCCAGAAGGTCAAAGTAGTCTGTGTTTCCCCAGGAATAGTGCAATTGCCTGTTAGTTTCAGAGCCCAGGCAGCCACTGTGTGGGAAGCTCGGTCGTGCATGCCCTTGTTTCTGCATGAGCTTTTGGAAATCAAAGTTCAGTCCATTTTGCTAAGAAAGAAACTGAGGAACAAAAAAAGTAACTTTTCAGTTGCTCTTTCTTTCATCCTGGGCACGTGGATTACTGTCATTCCTACCCGCCTGCCCTTTATTACTATGCCACACCCCTTGACTCTAACATGCATTTTCCTCTGTCTTCCCGCATTCCTCTCCTTGAGAATATTCTCACACACACACACACACACACTCACACACATACACAGAGTCACATCATATTCAAATACACAAACAGATGTGTACACACACACACACACACACACACACTCACACACACTCACACACGCGAGTGCTCCTGTCTTTTGTAATGGAAGTCCTTAACTTTCTTTAGGACACTTCACCGGGGTATTACCCAGGCCACAGCGATCTGTTCTTTGTTGGATTCCCAGTACCTGCCACTGGTGCCATCCAGGTGTGTAACTAACAGTCTGGGAGGTACCAACTCTGCCGCTTCCCAGGTCTCAGGTGTCTGTGAGCTGGCAGGTCTGCTCACTGCACACTGGCTGGTGTGGTGTTTCCAGCATGTACTCTCTGGACAAGAGCAGTGCCACTACCTCCCCCTGCTGCTGTCCCACCTCGTTCAGCTGCTTCTTGCCTCCAAGTCTACCTCGAGCCTTAATGAAGCACCGTTGTTTCCCGAATAAAGGCATGTTGCTGCCTTTATGCCTGCGTGTTCCACGTTCTGTCTGGGAAAATGCAACCCATGCTCTGGGCCCAGGCAGAGCTCCTCCTCCGTGAAGTTTCAGGTCTAAGCCCTGAGTCTCCACCCTTCACAGCTGGAGCGGTCACTTCTACCCGCGTGGCCTTCCAAACCTCGTGGGGAACTCGATCGTGACCAGGCTCAGAGGTGGGCTGGACATTGGTGTTTTCACAGCACCTCCCCCTCCTAGCCTAGGAGTATCTTGAGAACAGAATCATTGATGTTCAATAGATTTGTTTTTAAAAATATATTTTTATTGATTTCAGAGAAGAAGGGAGAGGGAGAGAGAGATAGAAACATCAATGATGAGAGAGAATCATCGAGGCTGCCTCCTGCCTGCCCCACACTGGAGATCAAGCCCACAACCAGGGCATGTGCCCTGACCTTGAATAGAACCATGACCTCCTGGTTCATTGGTTGATGCTCAACCACTGAGCCACACCTGCCACGCTTCAATAGATGTTTAATGAATGTGTGAGCAAATAGCGCCTTTAGGTTCCACATTTGTAGAGCAAAAATGAATCATATATTTGTTTTATTTCGTGTATGTGCTAGAAAAATACTTGAGCAGTCTATCTAGGGTCCTGCCTCCCTGTGGGGGGTCCGCACGTTACTTCTGATAAATGTGGTCTGATGCTGAAATCATCCAATGCTCCTGTTCCAGACAAACAGTGCACACGTTTTAGCGACTGCTCTATCCGTCAGTATTCTCAGGGGCATCTTGATCCTGTGACCGGTAGTAGGGTTCCAACTAAGTAGGGTTCCTTGATCATCACACTAAGCAAGTTCCTTTGTTCTACCTTCTATCCTCTCATTCTCTGAGCCGCCAGCTAGAACACACTCTATTTTAGAAGAAAATGAGTGATCGGTGTCTACACACCAAGACTGAAGTGGTTAGGAATGCGCCTGTGATGTCGATATCAGATGATATTATTAGAAACCTGTTTAATGGGTTCCCGGCGTGTGCTTTTAATGTCTCTCCCTTCAACAAAACCGCTCCACACCATGTCTCATTCCGTGCAGTCAATGCCATCGTGATAAGACCCATCACGGCTCTTACGGCGCGGGAAGAAATTAAACATTTAGGGACTCCTGCAGCACCACGCTGATTGGGCTCAAATGATGCCGCTAAACTGACAGATGCATTTGTCTGCTCTCGCAAGCGAGGCAGGCTTCCTTGTGGAATGTTACAGATTCCTTAACAGCAAGCAGATACAAACAAATCAGGAACTCCTTTATTTCACCTTTATGCTGCTTTTTTCTGGGAGGGATCCTTGGTGTGCCTGCCTGTGGTGTGTGTGCATGTGCGCATGTGTGCACGTGTGTGCACGTGTGTGCACATGCTGAATGCCAGGGGGCTGCCGCAGGGGAGCCAAATTGCCACTCAACTCATCATTCACGCAGCATGAGTCTGGAACTCTCCAAGGCTGACCCTTTCTTCCTGGCCATTCTGTTAATTGAGCCAAGCGTGCCAACTCCTGAAATGCAAGGACAATCTTTTCAGCGGGGAGAGCACCTTGCGCCTCTCAGCCAAACGCAGCCAACTTTAAACCGCTTAATAAAACTCTTAAAAGGATGATATTGTTGGGCAAAGTGCTAAGGGTTCCTGCTTTCCCTCAGGTTGTATTTTCATTAAGCTGGAAGCTGTGTGTGTGTGTGTGTGTGTGTGTGTGTGTGTGTGTGTGTGTGTTAAAGGGAGAGAGATGGGGAGGGAGAAGAGAAAAGGGATAAAGGCGGCCTTTTGTAGCCTGCAGCCTCTTGTTTGCAGATTATTTGTCGAAGATGCTCAGTAGAATAGCAATTGCCTGTGATTAGAAGTCTGCCCAGGTACCACCTTGAATGGAGGCAGCTTTAGAAGTGAGATCAGTCCCTCGGCGAAGCCATACATTTTAGATTTTGGAAAAATGGCTCAGGTGAAATTTGCCTTCACAGTGGGCAGGGCTCAGCAGGGGCTTGGGCAGAGGAGCTGAGCCAGGGCGATGGGCCAGGCTTGGAAGGCAGGTTCGGTGCCTTGCTCCCGTCTGTCTCTGTCAAAAGCAGGCTGTATCCTCATTCCCAGAGAGGCGGTTCGGGGGGCCAGGGGAAGGACAGGCTGGGGTGGGGGATGAGGAACAACTTGGAATCTGGTCGAGACACTTTAAAAAACCCTGGATCCAAAAGCCTCAAAAACTCTCATTGGACTTGCCCCTGTTTAAGGCCTGTTCTCTAAGTCCTTCCGTGTCGTGAGTAGTCACATTTACCCAAACACTCTTTAATGTTCTTTTTTAGAAATTATGATCATTCTAAATGGAAATGTGATGTTCAGTTGTGGAAATGCTGATGTTTCTGTCCCAAATGCCTTCACAAAGCTGCTTCCTCCATTCACCCTGTTTGTCCCTGGTGAGAAGCTGGTGGCTGGGGAGACGGCACGCCATCTAGGTCCCAGGGACCCAAATTCTTACCAAAGGACCGTGGGGTCAGAGGTGCTGTCGGAGCGCATGGTCTGTGCTCCGTGACCACGGGCTGGGTGTTCACACTCAAACATCAGCCACGCCTGCTCCCCACCTCCCTGAACATGGGCTCACACAGCACGCATTCTGCTGTGTCTGGTGCCCTTCGCTCCGCACAGCGGTCTCAAGTCTGTCCACGCCGGGGCACGTGTCAGGCGTCATTCCTGTCTATCCAATGCTCTCTTGTCCCCACTGCCTTTCACTGCAATTTCTTCTTATTAATACATATAATCCAGGTTTTCTCTCTCTCACTTTTCTCGGTTCTGGAAACGAGGGCCTTCCCGGCTCAGGCCTTGGGTTCCCCTTCTTAGCCTTGTCTAGCCGGCCGTGGATCCTGATCCAGCACTGGGCTCCAGAGCTCACCTCCCCATCTTGGCTCTTTTTGTTGATTTTTGCCTTCGTCCCAGATGCCCCTGAGTCTGTCTAACTCTTCCCTTCCCCCTGAGCTTTGCTCTGGAGTCTCCCAACCCTGGGCCCATCGTCCCAAGAGCCCTTTCCCAGAACCAAGGATGCTTCTGACACACGCAGCAACTGGACATGTTAGACGCCCCACAAAGCTACCTGAACGTCACCACTCCCCTCCCAGCCCCTCCATCCGGTCTGGGTGTTCCCCCTCCCTACCCCTGCCTTTCCCCCTTGCCTTCGTTTCCCGGCTGTGCTTTTGGATCCCCGGGGTGACGGATTTCAGCTGCCACCGATGCCCATGCTTCTCTGTCCCTCCGGAGGCCTGCACGCTCAGTGGAAGACTTCTCAGAGAGGGCCGCCTGAATGGAAACACGCGGGAGACACACAAAGCCGGCCGCTCAGACTTCCCCAGGAGCCTGGGAGTTTAAAAAGGCCCCGTCGCCCTGGAAATGAGGCTATTAAGGTGTGACACGGTTCTCACTTTCGGCAGAGACTTTTTCAAGCGCTGCGGAGCCCAATCAAGAGGAGATGAAACTGCAGTGTTTCAAGATGCCCAACTCTTCTGCTGATGAAGGGGAAGGCGCCCAGATGCAGGTGGAATGAGAAGCAGGCTCCTGGCGCCCAGAGAGCCACCTGGCTGAGAGCTCACAGCTCCCCCGCCACCTCCTATCTGCCTGCCTGTTACCTCTGGAGGGGGGGTGGGGGGAGCGGGGGAGAGGGAGCAGAGCTGAGTGGGGGAACACCACCCCTCCTTGGAACCCTCTTTTTCTCCCAGGAGCATGAGATTCCTAAATAGGGGCTAGGGGGCAGCAGTCAGCCCAGGATCTGCGGGGAGAGGGGCTGAGAACCTGGTGAATTCCACCCTCCTGGCGGGAGTCCAGGTGCTGTTGTTTTTTTCATCTGTCCTCGAAATAAAATCTGACCCACGAGAGAGGAACTTTGGAGGCAGGAAAACCAGGGTTCTCACCCTGGCTCTGCTCATTTCTCATGGTATCCCCAAGCCTCAGTTTGCTCATTTGCAAAATCCTTGCCTTTCAGAACTGCAGAAAGGAACGGATGAAATGTTTTATATAAAGTGCTCACGGCAGGAAGCCCATATAAATTAGCCTGTGCGGTGTTTTCAAACGGCAAGAAAACGAAGGCAGGGACTCCCAGCCAGCAGGTTTAGGCTCACTTCAGTCGAAAATAAATTCCTCCAATTGTTGGGTTGACGCAGAATTTCTGTTGTTTTTCAAAGTCTCACCTGTAGAGTCATACAAAATGCCTTTCCCAGGCAGGCCCACCTCTGCCAAGACCCCTTCTTCCAAATCAGTCCCCTCAGTTAAGACTGCAGGGGAGAAGCAGGAAGGAAAATACAGAGAGATTGTTTTAGCCAATAGAAATTACCCATACCCGGCTGGTGTGGCTCAGTGGTTGAGCCTCGACCTATGAACCAGGAGGTCACGGTTCCAGGAGGCAGCCAATCAATGTTTCTCATCATTAATGTCTGTCTGTCTCTCTCTCTCTCTCTCTCTCTCTCTCTCTCTCTCTCTCTCCCTCTCCCTTCCTCTCTGAAGTCAATTGAAAATGTTGTTGTTGTTTTTTTAAAAAGAAAGTACACTCTGTCCTGCCAGCATTCTCTGGCCTCCGAATCCCCCTTGAATCCAGAAAATACCCAAAATGGTTCTTTGCAGAAAGGTTGGAGACTAGTTTCCTAAATAATCAGAACCTGATGACCGGATGGTCAGCCACCTCGGGGTTTGGTAGTGAGAATGAGCTTGCCCCTTCCTGTGGGTTTTTTTCTAGAAAGTTCCACGCATTTTCCACCTGGAACATTCGAATCCCAGAGGCTGCCTCTCTGAGCCACCAGACATGGTCTGTCTGTTGAGAGGAGACCACAGCAGATCATGCTTCTGTGTGATGGGGTCGGTGTGTTCTCTTCCTTCTCCTTCTTCAGTGCAATTTTCTTTATCGCCTCTCCTGGTTCCAGCACAGGGGTATTAGAATGGAATCCAGTCCTAGCCGGTTTGGCTCAGTGGATGGAGTATCGGACTGCAGACCAAAGGGTCCTGGGTTGGGTTCTGGTCAAAGGCACATGCCTGGGTTGTGGGCTCGGTCCAACATGTAGGAGGCAGCCAATCAATGATTCTCTCTTATCATTGGTGTTTCTGTCTCTCTCTTCCTCTCCTTTCCTCTCTGAAATCAATAAAAATATATTTTTAAAAAGAAGAATTCATATTGGAGGGTGCAGGAAGCTAAAGGTCCAGTGTGTGCTTCTGGGTTATGTGGCGGGTGGGGGAGTTCTATAAAGTGCTTGGAGAGACAGGTCTGGCTCAGCCTTTTGAAATGCAAATAACTTTGAGATGCAGACTTGACTCTGTCTAGCTGCAGGTGAACCACTCAGTGGTGACTGCAATTTGGAAAATGACATCACTGCCTTCCCCAATCTGTTTAGTGAACCAGGAGCCAAAAGCAATCCGAAGTGTCCGTACACCGTAACTTCAAGCCCCTTGTGTCCACCGCTCTCCTGAGCTTGGGTCTCTGGGCAGAGAGGAAGGAAGGCTCTCTCCCCTCCCTAGTACTTCCGCTGGATGAGCCTGTGAGCTATTTGAACAGCAGCAGGCCTCTGGGGTCACATGCCCGTCTCCAAAGAGATGCTGCCTGGCCAGCAGCCTGAGTCCTCGCAGGCTCCGGGGAGACCTGCGACAGCATGGGTTTCAGTCTGTGCTGGATGCAACAGTACCCTAGTCAGAAGGGTTCTCCAAACGGTTCCTTGTCAAAGCAGTCCCTTTGGATGGTTCTTGAAATAAAACAGGGAAGAGGGCTCTACAGTTCGCCTGTTTAGGAAATTTGGACGCCCTGAAAGATGCACAAAGGACTTTGTCATACAAAGCCTCTGAGAAGGTCTGCAACATGGAACCCATTGTTGAATGATGGCAAGACTAACAGGCTTTTATAGGAACATCGTTTAAACAACTTCAGTAACAGGAATCCCACTAGTACATTAAGCCCCTTTTCCCCAAAAATGTTCTTCCAGTGTATGTCTTCGGGGGTAAAGGCGTATTTTATTTTCTAGTTGAGGTGTTTCTACCATATCATTTATATCACAGTACATACCATATGGAGATGCGCAGAACCGCTCTAATAGGGCCTACAAGAAAATTGAAATAATGTCAAGTGGTACATTCTGAGTAACATATTTAATGACATAACCTTGTTCCACTGTCAGGTCACTATGACTTTTAGAGTTTAGACCATTGAATTGGAACTACCTTTCTGTGACTTACAGCCTATGCCTCCTACTTTCGCCCCATTTCCTCCTATGATTTAGCTGAGTATCTTCAAGAAAAGAGTTTATTGGTGTCCAAAAGCAATCGTCGGGGTGGGGGCAGGGGTGCCAACAGTAACGATGCTGTGTAACCTTCTCCAACTCCCAGACAGTGCAGAGGGCAGGGCATTTGGCCATCCCTAGGATCGCATTGTCCTCTTACTAGCTGATCTCTCTGGTCCCTTTAGGCTCTTGCTCTCTCCCGGCCGGCTGGGTATTCTGTGGATTCCAGTCGAATTTGCTCAAGTGGCAAATAGACTCTAAAAGGAGGAGAAGTGCAATGCATCCTCCATTACCAGGGGTAAAATTTCATTTCGCTCCTTGTCTGATGCTATTCGGGACTCTTATCTTCCTCCGTGCTCAATAGGCAATAGAAATCTATATGTCGGCAGAAAGCCTGCCTGCGACACGGTATCTAGAAGGGCTGGGAGGAGGGTGCCTTGGGATATGGGCTGCCTTCCTTCCAGTTAAAAAGGGAGGGGCCCGCCCCAGACCATAAATAACCATGCCCTCTGCAATGCCCCTGCTTCACCTGGTTCTGTCCGCATGGGCTGCAGAGTTACAGGCTGGCATCCCTTTCAACTATTCTCCAGCGCCGTTGGAGAAAGATGAAAGGGAACAGCAGGATGTCAATAGTTAAGGGGGTCTTCTTTCCAAAGAAGCAGGATTAGTCCGGAGCTAAATGTGCCTAAGGGAGAGCCTGCCTTAGCACCCTCTCCCCTTCACTACAGGGCCCTGCCCCACGCTTCCCAGGGCTGTGGCTCAGACCCGCCTCTGCCCATCGCTTGAGCTTTTGGCCTTAGTCTTCGGCCCTAAGATCATCAAAGATTACCTGTCTTTCTACTCCTCTCCTTCAATGTTCTACCCTCAACAAAACACACTGAAGAGGCTCTGCTTCACACCAAGCCTTCACCAACGGAGGAAGCCTGCTTTCATTTACACAAAAGGCAATGCCTCCCTCCAAAGCAAAAGGTAATCTCTAACAGCAGATTCACCCGGGGACAGACACAGCTTCCAAGACACCTGCAAGAGTGGCCCATGGCCCAAACCGGTTTGGCTCAGTGGATAGAGCATCAACTTGCAGACTGAAGGGTCCCAGGTTCGATTCCGGTCAAGGGCATGTACCTTAGTTGCAGGCACATCCCCAGTAGGCGGTGTGCAGGAGGCAGCTGATCCATGTTTCTCTCTCTCTCATCGATGTTTCTAACTTTCTATCTCTCTCCCTTCCTCTCTGTAAAAAGTCAATAGAATATATTTTTTTAAAAAAGAGTGGTCAATGGGCACCTGCCTAGGTCAAGTTTGATGATAAGATGAGCCTTGATAGGAATAATAGTCTGATTGCAAACAGCAGAGCCCCTGGAGTCAGGTTATGTGGATTAGTCTTAGCTCTGCCGCTTTCTCTCTGCGTGACCCTGGGGGAAGCTCTGCATCTTCACCCACAAAACGGGGCGTAATGACACCCCCAGCGGTATGGCTACTGTGAGAGCATATGAGATCCTCTTTGTAAATGCTTAGCACAGTGCCTAGCTCTTTGTAAACACTCAAAAGTAGCAGGCCCCCGTATACTGCTAGTGATACAAGGTCCCGGGGTTTAAAGGCACATTTCAAGGACTTTGGGTGATTCCAACCTTCATTTGAATTTGGCTCTTTTGATTATAGGCTGTATGATTGTCAGCATTTATTTCACCCCTTTTTAGCACCGGCGTCCTCTTTGGTAAACAGGAATAAATCGTATTCTCCTTGTGAAGATTGCTGGAGAGTTTGAGGCAATCGTGTGTTTCAAAGTGCATTGCAACTAAGAGGCAGTCAGTCCATGTTTGGGGATGGGCACGGCCTCAGAGCAGATTGCTGGGAACAAATGGCGAGGATTCTTTGGGGCATTTATAAGTGTGCATTTCAATCATGGACTTGCTGGGTTGCGCCGCCCTGAGGCAATCAATCAGCCCCTATAGCACTTCTGTGAGACACAGAGCCAACATGGGTAATGGTGCCTGGTTTTATGAACAAGGCCAGGGTCCCAGGCTCCAGTCAACACCGTGCGATCGGACACCATTCTGGACAGACCCGTTGCTTTCTTCCTTTAAAGCGCTGTCTTTACGCTGCAGTTCACATCTCACTTTTTGAAGAAGGACATAAAGTGGAACATGATTCTAACAGGAAGGGGCTGGCTGTGCCTGCTCGGGTCCTCTTGGCTCCTCAGTGGCCTGGCCGCCCCTCCAGGGAAATCTAGGACTTTGCAGGAGACGGCTCAGAAAGCGATGCACTGTAAGTGTGGGGTTTTCGTTTAGTCTCTTAGAATGCACAATGTGGACTGATTGTGATTTCCTCCTGTCCCCGATTTATTAATATCAGGTGATGTCAGGCAAACCTCGTTCTTAGAACGTTGCCGGTGTTTTCCAGGGAAATGTAGGCATGATGAATCAGAAATTCAGGTGGGGGGAGGTGTCTTGCAAGGCCTCTTGTAATAGGTTTATCAGGATGATGAAGACATTCACGCCGAATGCTACTAAAATTAGGTATATTAGTAAGTGGATGAAGAACCATAGCCAACAGGACCTGAAAAACCAATTGATCAATGTCGAGCCGTGGGCTGCCAGGAGACACGGGACATAAACGTTTCCATCAGCAACCTGGATGAAGACGTAGAGATGACACTTATCCGATTTGTGGATGACATGAAATTGGGAGGGAAACCAAATTTATCAGGTGATTGAATCCAGAAAGACCTTGTCAGGCTGGAGGAATGGGCCAAATCTACGGTGATGAAATTTAACAGGGGACATGCAATATCTCATAATTAAGTTCAAAAAGTAAATTATTCACATGTGGGTTTATGTCCTATCTCCTGTGAGATTCATGCACGGTCTAGCTAACTGCAGGGCGTAAGGGCTCTCCCTGAGGGTCCTTCAGGTGGACCTGGGCCCTGGAGGATGGGCCTGGGAGAAAGGCCCACGGGACAGGAACAGTGGGGTTCTAAAGAATACTAATGGGTTGAAGCAGCGTTCCGTGTCAGCAGGGTGGAAAGGAAAAGGGAAAACATACTGGTTTTACTGATTGTCAATTTCCTGCAAGTTACAAGGGTGAGGTACTGTCCCCCTTTTATGTTACATAAAATGAAAATATTCTCATGTGCTTCATTGCTGTGAACCAGACAGTACCCGGCACCACGCTAACCACTGCACCATACTTCCAAAAGTTGGAATTGGCCAGGAGGGCATGTGTGTGGACAAAGGACATCAAAGCTCCCACTGTGCCATAGAAAAGACCAGAGGCAGGTCTACACACCGCCATGAGACCCCCCCACCCCATATTTGCAGGGCTGTCTCATTAAGGAAGAGTTGACATCCTGGCCCTAGCCAATTTGGCTCAGTGGATAGAGCATCAGCCTGCTGACTGAAGGGTCCTGGGTTCGATTCTGGTCAAGGGCATATACCTTGGTTGCAGGCTCCTCCCCGGCCTTGGCATTAGTCTGGGTGCGTGCAGGAAGTAATCAATCGATATGTCTCTCTCACATTGATGTTTCTCTCTTGTCTTTCCCTCTCTCTTTTACACTCTCTAAAAATCAATGGAGAAATATCCTCGGGTGAGGATTTAAAAAAATAAAAGAGAGAGTTGTCATCCTGTCTCAATATGCTGCCAAGGACCAGAGGATGGGAGCTCCAGGAAATTAACTTTAATTCTGAAATTCAAAGTCAATGAAAGGCCAAAGACTGAAGCCTCCACTTGGCAAAGGTCATACTCGCCATGGGCCGGGCACAGATAGAGGGCATTTTAGCGCCGCTTGAAGACTTGGGCTACCTGGGGTCTTTAAAATCTTTCCCCACGCTGAGACTTGACATTTTAATGACAACTCCTACGAAGCAGTTCAGTAAGTCCCAGGATTTTGGCTGCAGTTCGAGCACATCCAGGCCATCTTTGGAATGGCCGTGCTGGACTGCATCCGCCCTGGCGGTCAGCGGCAGGTCACTCCTGAGCGTGCTGTAGTTCTGTGCCGAGCCAGCAGGTGGAGCCGTTCTATGACATACCTGGAGGGCCCCCCTGGGAGCCTGGTGGGATGAAGTTGAACCCCGGAGCTCTCTGCGTCGATTGGCAGCCATAAAGGAATGTGAGAGCTAATCGGCTGCCATCTGTCTTCATTTTGCTAACCCCCTCGATTGGATGCCACAAGCAGCTCACTTCCTATATTTATAAACATCCCCAATCAGTCATTTCTCTGCCCGCCGTCACATATTTGTGGCATTAACGCCGGCTGCTTTATCACAGATTGGACTTCATTTCAGGCATAACTCTCCCATACTGTGGTTCTGAGGTCTTTATGGCCGCATTATGGTATATGGCTGAGTTGTGATTACACATCAGCACTGTACAGCCACAGACAGTGATTTGGCCCACACCCACCCACCTGCCACCCCTGCCCTCTGTGGGCAGCTATAGACAGAGGAAAAAATGAGATGAGGAGAGAGAGAGAGAGAGAGAGAGAGAGAGAGAGAGAGAGAGAGAGAGAGAGAACAAAGGGCCGGGCTACTTCCACAGGTCTCAGGACCCACCAGGGCTATCCCACCGGCCTTGGAATTCACAGGACTCTCCTCTTTTGGCAAAGCGACCTCACAAATGGAGAGAGTTGATGGAAGGAAAAGAGAGGTGAGAGGCAGAAGTCTGTCATTCAGCTGCCGTTTCTCAGGAGCCCCCAATGGGGCCACACATTTTGTCTTATGTCTGAAATCAGGAGTGCAAGTTAGCCTTTCTTCTCCCTCTTGTCACATTCATGAGCTTGGTTCCTTTACAGAAACAAACAAACAAAAAAACCCTTCTTGTCTCATTGCATGGGGGTTCTTGTAGTCCCTAAATGGACCCAGGGAGCCACAGGCACAGAGGAAGTGGCAACAACTCCCTCTGCTGGACATCACCGTGGCCTTTAAGAGGTGAGAAATAAGGAGTTATATTGGTCTGTAGATAAACAAAAAACTTTGGGGGAGGGGTAAGATTTGAGAGAATGATGAGGCCCTGGGTTATTGCTAGAAGGGTGTAGAATATTGGGTATGCCACATGCGTAGTCGAAGAAAATGGGTTTCATTCTGGAGAACCCCAAGGTTCAGCCAGTACTTTCTTCTTAGTGTCTCCAGTTTCAGAGGCTCTTCCAAACGCCACAGGTGTCCTTGACTACCGCCTCCCAGACCTCACAGGTGTCCCTGCCTCTTCCAAACGCCACAGGTGTCCTTGACTACCGCCTCCCAGACCCCACAGGTGTCCCTGACTGGCTCCTCCATCCCCACAGGTGTCCCTGACTGGCTCCTCCATCCCCACAGGTGTCCCTGACTGCCTCCTCTCAGACCCCACAGGTGTCCCTAACTGCCTCCTCCCAGACCCCACAGGTGTCCCTAACTGCCACCTCCAGACCCCACAGGTGTCCCTAACTGCCTCCTTCAGACCCCACAAGTGTCCCTAACTGCCTCCTCCCAGACCCCACAGGTGTCCCTGACTGCCTCCTCCATCCCCACAGGTATCCCTGACTGCCTCCTTCAGACCCCACAAGTGTCCCTAACTAACTGCCTCCTCCATCCCCACAGGTGTCCCTAACTAACTGCCTCCTCCAGACCCCACAGATGTCCCTGACTGCCTCCTCGATCCCCACAGGTGTCCCTAACTGCCTCCTCCAGACCCCACAAGTGTCCCTGACTGCATGCAGCTGCTTGGGCTCCATCACCTCTGGCAGCCCATCATCTCTGCTGTGCCTGTCCACCTCTCGCTTCCTCCTTATCCCCAAGTGTAGATGCAGTCATTTCCTTGTTCCCCAAAGAGGCATGGCCACATGGTGGTAGCAGAGGGAGTCCCTTCAGGGAACGGAGAAATCGAATTAGAGATCAGACTTCACCCTTCTGACATCCATCACTCAGGGCCGTGCACTGGTGGCCTCCTCCCCTGCCTCCCTGCTCCTTCTCAGAATTCCAGGTTCCCAAACCTATGCTCTCCTCTCCCTGCCACTTCCCAAGGAGATTAATTAGCTACCTTAGCCATCCTAATCCCCCAGAGATGTTACTCTGCCCACAAAGAACTCAGAACATTTCCATATTGACGGCCCTTCTGGACTGGGCTCTGATATTTAAATCTCCAAATAAAAAAGCACTAAAGGACTCCTCACCCCACTCCCACCCCCCAGTGTCCACCCTCCACATTCTGCAAAAGAAAAGCTTTCCTGGGGTGAGGTGTGTGGCACAGTCTGTTGTAAAGGAACATCAAGAGCAGCCTTGCGGGGAGATCGGGCATCGTCAGAGGGCACAGGATATCGTATGAGATTCCGAGAGGAGGAAACGAGTCCAGCTCTGGGCTGTCAGCCGTGGCCCGGCTGTGAGTAAACAAATCCCCTGGTCTTTATTTTAGAACTGTAGCAGTAGCTGCACTTCTAGATTGATGTAACGTCCCGCTAAAGTTAACTTAGCAGCTCATTTCTGCCTTGGAGTTACCGTCTGCAGTGGAGATGTCAGCTTCACAGCTTACTTGTTTAGTTTGGTTGCTATCCTGGAGGAGCCTGAGTTTTCTAATCCGAGAAAGGGAATCATCTCTATATCAGAGTTGGTGGGAGGGACAACCAATCAATGCCTTCCAAGCCCCTAGGACCACAGTTATTGGTACAGAGTTAACACTCAACAATGACACTGATGTTTTTCATGATCATCGTTGTCACATTCGCCCCTGGCCACCACTTTTCTATTGGGCAAACGCCTCAACAATTAAAAAGCAACCCCTTGCCCAGCCGGCATGGCTCAGTGGCTGAGTGTCCACCTATGGTCACTTTTCCACTCCTGGTCAGGGCACATGCCCGGGCTGCAGGCTCCATCCCCAGTGCCGGAAGTGCTGGAGGCAGCCGATCAATGATTCTTTGTCATCATTGATGTTTCTTTCTCTCCCTCTCCCTTCTTCTCTGAAATCAATATATATATATATTTTAAACAGCCCTTTCCCAGACATCCCCAACTTAGGGGTAAGGCCATTACGGCAGATCTGGGCCCTGTGAGCCCCACTGTCTCCAGCTCTCTCTCTGCAGATGTCTTACTGTCCTGTCCATGGATCGCGGTCCAGGCTCACTCTTAACAGAGGCTCTCAGGAAACCTAATGGGAGGGGTTCCTTGAGGGCAGTGATGGCGAACCTATGACACGCGTGTCAGAGGTGACACGCGAACTCATTTTTTTGGTTGATTTTTCTTTGTTAGATGGCATTTAAATATATAAAATAAATATCAAAAAATATAAGTCTTTGTTTGACTATGGTTGCAAAGATAAAAAAATTTCTATATGTGACACGGCACCAGAGTTAAGTTAGGACTTTTCAAAATGCTGACACGCCGAGCTCAAAAGGTTCGCCATCACTGCTTTAGGGCAATGGCTTCTAATGCTACTCGGCTGATACAACTGTTCTCTCATCCCTGGGTACCTGTCTCTCCTACTCTCTGATCAGCCCCAGAGCGTGGCTCCCTGGTTCCACAGCCCCGGGGAAGCTGATGGAGACCTCTCCATCCCCAGCTCCCACAGAGCAGACCGATTCCACTCCCGGAGCTGAGTACCACGCTGCTGGCCCTGGGGAGCAGAAAGATGGTTCCTCTGCACCTTGAATTAACTCATTTCAGAGAAATCTGAAGTCTCATAACAGTGTCTCCTCCACCCAACCACCCCTAACCCACAATGTATACTAGCATATATATATATATATATTCTTTTTTATTGATTTCAGAGAGGAAGGGAGAGGGGGAGAGAGATAGAAACATCAATGATGAGAGATAATCATTGATTGGCTGCCTCTTGCACACCCCCTACTGGGGATCGAGCCCAAAACCCAGGCATGTGTCCTTGACTGGAATCAAACCCGGGACCCTTCCGTGCCTACGCCAATGCTCTATCCACTGAGCCAAATTGGCTAGGGCTATATGTACTTTCCATTATGCAATTCTGTAGCCCTTGTGGCAAATAGATATTATAATTAAATCTGTCTTAGATATCCTCTTCATAAAATATTAAGAGAACATGTCTGTGCTAACAACGTTTTAGCACGAAATAATAAACAAACTGCAGTAATTGGATATTTTTCTTCTGAAGGTCATATGCCTCCCCAAAAATCACCCTGGCAAATGTGCGATTTGGAAAAGCAATTATACCTTACGCTCAGACGCTATGCTTTTCGCGTGTCCAAAAAACATTCTTGAAATATTAATTAGTTATCCACCAAGTATCTGAGGAGGCGTGGATTAATCTCTGCTTAACAGAGACAGAAACTCAAAGAGAGAAAAATGCTGATTCCCTCCTTACCCAGCAGTTCTGAGGCAGGAAGTTTTCGCTGAACCCTCATGAATGGACTGAAAGGAAATAAGTCACAAGAGGGGCTAAGAGAGCAAGGATTATTTATCCTAGATTTCTTTTTTTAAGTATGTTTTTTAGTGATTTTGAGAGAGAAAGAAAAGGAGAGAAAGAAAGACAGAAACATTGACGAGAGAGAAACATCCACATGGATCTGTTGCCTCCTGCCCGCCCTCTGTTGGGGACCGAATCCGGACATGTGCCCTGACCGGGAATTGAACCCATGACCTCCTGGTGCATAGGTTGATGCTCAACCACTGAGCAACAGCTGCCAGGCATTTATCCTAAAATTCTTAAGAATTAATATTAGTCTTTGATTTCCATGAATCCCATAGATGAACCCCTGATAAATGCTTTCATCTTTCCCCTTAAGTCAGAGTCATTTGTCCCAAGAGACTCCAGCTAGATGTCATAATGAGGGTCTCCCCCACCGTCTCTGCAGACCTGCCCTGTGCCCCGACTCTATGTCCCCTGCTCCCTGCTCTAGGCTTTCCTGAAGGACTTGTGATGTCCCTTTCACATACAGCCCCGGGCAACCATTCCCAATGATTGCAGAATGGCAAGTGAGCTGATCAGCACCCCGCTTTTATGGCTGGCTATGAACCCAGCCAGCAGTTTCTCACAATATGTTTCTTTATATCCTGGGATCGCCAAACAATTGATGAAGAGCAATGAAAAGTGCCTGGGGAACGCTCATCCTGGGCGGAGGTAGGGATGGAGGGGAGTTAAGTTAGCCTCCCCCGAAAGTGGGAGGTGAAGATTCTGAGTGGGGCTGGTCTAGCCCCAGCGGGGGCTGAGTCTGAGAATAAAACCCTGTGCCATTCATAGGCAACCTAGAAATGATGCGTCATCTGGTATTCTGAAAGGATTCGATTGGGAGGAAGTAACAAGGCTGTGTGTCTATTTTTCATTTGAAAAAGGACATAAACACCCAAATTTATTACTACCCGGGGGGCCTGGCGACATGCCTAAAAGATCTGTAATTTTGCAAGATTACAGTTTGGATCACCCCAGACGCGTGCCTTTCGCGTTGGGCTCTTTCCTGACCCAGAGACTCCTGTCCCAGTTTCCCTGAGAGGTCAAAGGTAACCCTGGGGTGAAAGGTGACCTTTGATGTATGGTAGCAAAGAGGTTGCTTCTCAGGGTCCCCCTCGCAGTGCACTATGGGGCCTGGTGATGCCAGGACCAGACTGGCAAAGAGCAGGGAATGATGGTGCAGGAAGGACTGTCTGGGGCCTTTGAGGAAGTGCAGCTGTGCAGGGCCGAGGGGGGCTGGGGGAGGGAGGGGCCTGCAGTGACGTCCTGTTTTGTTCTCACAACCAAGGCACAAATTAAGGGAAGATTAGAGGCTTGCTTCGGGGAGATTGGACCGAGGGAAGGAAGGTGGAGGACGGGAAGCGGAGCTTTTGGGGACAGCAATTTGGGAGCAGCTGAGACAAATCTGTGGTTGATTCTCTCTCTCTCTCTTTTTTTTCTGGTGGATTCGTTAGTGACTTTCTCTTTGGGTTCCGGATCCGGAGGGTTCCCTCCCCCCTTCCTTTCCCTTTTTGCTCCATGCACATGTAAATGTGATTGAGAATTCTCTCCTCAGATCTGCTGCCTCGCAGCCTTCCTGCCAGCTGGCCTGGCTGGGGAACCCACGTCTGGGGCTGACTGCGGCTGACAAGTCCTCCCGCTTTAAGGGCTTCAGAGACATTGTCAGACCCTTGTCTGGGCTCAGCGCCTGCAGGGAAGGAGAGCAGAGGGGACCAGCGGACCTGGACTCCTGGCTGCCCAGGGCAGGTGCGCAGGCCTCGCTCTGCACACAGCAGCGCAGTGGCCACCGCACGGCCTTTCCCCTATCCTCAGTGCAGAAACCTGAGGCCCAAAGTCCAGATCCGGCTTGTAGGCCATGGACGCCACACCCCTTCCTGTCTCTCACTTCCATTGGCGAAGTCCATTGCCATAGAGCAGTAGCCTTCTTTCCTGCCCCAGTGGCCAGTCACTTCTGTCCATTCTGTTTTCAGAGCTAGGATGGTCCCCCAGCGGTGCTGGCACTGGGGGCTGGTGTCAGCAGGAAACTCTGGGGGCTGAGCTGGCAGCAGTGGGGGCAGAGCTACCTGGAGTGACCAGAAGCCGGGCTGATCGAGAGCTGAGTGCTCCTCAGACCCGAAGACCACAAACAGCTTGATGCCCCAGGGGCAGGACCAAGTGTCATTGGGTTGGAAGACCAAGTGTGAGCTGCAAACCAGGGGAGGGAGTGGGGGCCTGGGAGGGTCCGAGCCGGGGCACAGAGCGTGCAAGGCCCACCCCCAGGCCGGGCTCCCGGAGAACAAGGACTGTGTCTCTGGTGTGTGCGCAGAATTCTGAGTCAGGAGTCCCTCCTCTGCACAAGGACGCTTGGATGTCCTTGCAATGTCCCAACATCAGGTCCCTGGCTGCACTGACGGGAGTTGCAAGAATGGTTTTCCTTCATTGAAAGCTTCCTGTGGGCCAGAGCCCGAGCTTTACAACATTCTCAGAAATTGACCCACGTGGCCTCCTGCTGAAGCAAAGGTCATTCATTCCCCGACTCCATAGACGGGGAAACAGCGTTCTGTCCAAGGTGCATTGCAGCGCATGGCAGACCCAGGTGTACATCCATGCCTGCGCCCAAATGCAAGGCTCTCACCCTGGTTTTTGTGAACCCCACTCACCTCCAAGGATGTGAGAAAGCAAGCTGAGGACCAAGCGGCATCTGGACAGAGTTCAGTCGCCCCGGAAAGTGTGAGGTTGGGAGAGCAGGGCTGTGCTCCATTTTTATGAGTATCGGGAGCTCCCAGGAAAAGGCTAAAATAACACGAGACAAGAGCAGCAAGCAGGCCACATAAATCCAGAGATGCTTGGGTGTGGTTTCTGTCCACTCATTCTGGAAGTCGGCAACATGGATCAAGCCAGAACTTCAACTTTTTAGGGAAATTTCTCGCCAGCTCAGCATTTAAGTCTCAAACACCTCATGCTGCCCCCCCCCCCACCCCCCACAGTTCCCAACTGCACTGCTCTCATCTTCTGGACACCATTCACTCATGTCAGAACCAGAGGCTTGTAGACCGCTGGAAGGTCCCCGGAGAGGGCGCCCACCCCCCCGCAAAGCCCCATGGATGGCCAGATCTGTAACAGATGACTTCCCAGGGAGACAGGCTCCGCTCAGAGGCCCTGCTGGGATTGCTGAAGCCTCCCTGCGGGCCTGCCTGGCCTCTCCGCTGCTGACAGGCCCTGGAGCTGAGCCTGCATGGTGGGCAGCATGCTCTGCCATCTACCAGGCCAAGGACCAGCCTGCTAAGTTCAGTCCCATCTGCCAGACCTGCATGGAGATGCATGGAGGCCCTGCCCAGAGGTGCCATCTGCTGATAAGCAGGGCCAGGAGGTCTCAGTGTGAATGAGGCCAAGGCGGGGGTTGGTTCCCATAAAGGCCACTGATAGAGAAGACCACCGCCCTGCTGCCTTCAGCTTGTCTTGTACAAGGTGCCCTCAGTCACCTGGGGGCGGGGGGAGGGCAAGGAAATGTGGATGGAGGGGCCCTGTTCATTTCAGCCAGGGGCCAAACACCCCGAGGACATGTGTGACTGGCAGGTGGGACACAGCCTGGAACAGAGGGGACATCTTATTCGCAGCTGCAATACGCTCTCATGTGTCCAACATACCTTCCTCCTGCTGCAAGTTAAGCCAGTTTTCCATCTGGTCTCATTGGAGACATGTCCCTGAGCCAGGCTCTGGGAAGCACCTGTGCTGGGGCACCGCACTTTTCCTGTTACGCAGCATGGTTGCTCTTCTTTCTCTCTGCTCGGCAAGTAGCATTCTGGGCTCAGGTTGGATCATGATGCTCCTCTTGGGAGGAGCTGGTATTGGCCAGTTTGATGAGGAGAAGAAGACTACTTTTTATTGAGCATCTGCAAGGAACTCATTAGATTTTCTCTTATTTAATACTAGAGGGCTGGTGCATGGATTCATGCACTGGTGGGGTCCCTCGGCCTGGCCTGTGGATATCCCCCGAGGGGTCCCAGATTGTGAAAGGGCACAGGCCAGGCCAAGGGACACCACAGGGTGCATGATCAGGGCCAGGGAGGGACTGCAGGAGGGCTGCAGGGCGTGTCCAGCCCATCTTCCTCAGTCCCCATCAGCCAGACCTCAGCAGCAAGCTAACCTACCAGTCAGAGCATCTGTCCCCTGGTGGTCAGTGCACATCATAGCAACTGGTTGAACAGTTGAATGGTAGGACACTTAGCATATTAGGCATATATATATATATATATATATATATATATATATATTATATAGAGAGATTTGAAAAACCCAGTGGACTTCCTGGGCTCCCACAAAATATGTGGTAGAGCCTGCAGAGTGCTGGTTTCAGACCTATGCTGGAGTCTTCACACCACCAGTACTAGCTGAGAAACCTTGGAAATGTTCCTTCACCTCCCTGAGGCTCAGTTTTCGCATCTGTAAAATGGGGTTACAAGATCCATGTGCTCAAAGGCAGTTACTGTATCCTTTTAATCTAGGATTCAGAATACTAACCAGGGCCCGGAAGTCATAGATGCGCAATAATTACTCCTTTAGCAGCACGACAATGCTTGAGTGGTTGTGGTATACAGATCATTAAGTAACATGTCTAAAATGCCTTAGAAAACTTGGTGCACAGCCCTGGCCCACGTGGCTCAGTTGGTTGACTGTCCTCAGATACACTGCGAGTTCTCTGGTTGGATTCCTGGTCAGGGTACATGCCCAGGTTTCAGGCTAGATCCCCAGTAGGGGGTGTGCAAGAGGCAGCCAATCCACCCATCCAACTTTCTCTCTCATCAATGTTTCTCCCTCCCTCTCCCTATCTCTCTTAAAAAAAAATCAATAAAAGCATATTAATAAAAAAAACTTGGCACATAGTAGATTTATAAAAATAAAAAAAAAGCCAGTTTCTTCTGCCCTGCAGTGGTGGTGGGAGTCATGTAACTGGGTTCTGAAATTTTCTCTCTCCTATTCACCCCACAACACACACGCTCACATGCATACAAGCATGTGTGCATGTGCACGCTCACATACACGCGCGCACACACACACACACACACACACACACACACACACACACACACGACACACACACACACATACACACTCCCTCCTTTGCACCAAGTTGACCTACCAGTGCTCTCTGCTGCTGCTTCTCCACCTCCTCCTGCTCTCTCGCTCTTCCTCTTCCCTTTGCCAGCCCCGATGGCCCAGTTTCCCATGCCACAACCCCAACGTCCTCTCTCCCTGTCCCCATCTGCCACCCTCCTGGCTCAAAGCAGATGTGCAGCCAGGGGAGAAACACCCTGCCAGCTTCTCAGAAGGCCGCCATCCCTGTCAATCTCTGGCCATGCCTGGCAGCTGGGATTGCAATTCTCCTTGTTTACAATGCATTGTAATTGCAGACACAGGCTACGCTGTCACTTGTAATTCTATCTTGTCCTGTTCTTTCCACATGCTCCCTTGCCTAAGTGTCAAGCAGTTGCCCTTGAGAGAGGTACTTTTGGCAGGAAATGTGCTCCAACATCCAGCAAAAATCAAACTGGTATTTATTTCTCTTTCTCTCCCTCTCCACTCAAGCAATGAAATAGGCCAGGAGCAGACCTGCCCCTCCGGCAGCCCTTCCCACCCCACACCTCCTTTCTCAGGTTCTCTCAAGTCCTCCAGCCACTGGGCACCTGGTGCAGCTGTGCTTCAGCAAGTCTGGAGATGAGAGGGGACAGTTGAAAAAGCCATTTCTTTGCTGCCTTCTCAGCAGAAGGAGGGTCTAGGATCTCCTGCAGAGAGGTGGCACTCCCTGAGGGCAGGGGAATGAGCCACACCAGAGTGCGTGGGCTTCAGCTGACCGATCAGAGATCAGTGTTTCTAAACAGGGCCCAGGAGAGACCCACCCACCCATGGCAGGCACTGTCCTAAGAAGTTTGCACTTGTTACTCTGCTGACTCTCCATTTTAGCTCTGCATTCTAATCCCTGCTTCATAGATGAGAACATCAAGTGCCCAGTCACAGATCGCTCACCTAGTAGAAAGGGAGAAAGCTGGGATTTAAAACTCATTCTATCTAGTTCCAAAACTCTTGTGTTTTGTTGCATTTCTTTTGTTCATTTTGCAGGTTTATCTGCGTTTCTGGACACATTCCATCCTGCACTTACAATTGTGTTTTATGATTACCCGTTGGTCCGTCTGCTGTTACATTGCATGGGCCTCGGGGGCAGGACCAGGCCTTATCTCATTTGTTCCTTTCAGCACCTGGCACATCTATGGGGTTGATATTTCTTTGCTTAGGTTGCCGTCTGGCAATGGCTAAATTCTCTGCTTCAGTCTCAGGTGCTCTTGTTTCTGATGAACATGGAGAATATTTTGTCTCTAAATGCATAAGGTTTGTTATTTTAGACAAAATTAGAAGGCAGGGCAATTCAGAGTATATACCTCATGACCATTAGATTTAAGAAAATAATCCCCACCAGTAGACTCATTTGGTTTAATTTGGCACTTGGGAGGGCTTTCGCGAAGTTCTGATATATAAACTTGTTCTTCTCTGTCCAAGTACTAACAGTCTTTGTGTTAGGGTAGTGAATGAATGGGTGTTTTTTGGCTCACCTAAGTCTTATGTAATGCTCTCACTTTATGTCTACAACAAAAATAAAGTTTACTAATTTAAGAAAGATCAGTAGTAGTCCTCCTTCCAAGAAAAATGTTGAAGGGAGGTAGAAGGGAATATAAGCTCTGTCTTGTTGATCAGCCTGAAGGCCTAGAGAAGTCGATAGGAAGAGACAGAGGATCATGACACACTGTCACAGCAATCCTTCCTCCCTTCCTCCTCTGCCTGATGTTCTACCGTTACTCAGTCACTCATAAGCTGTGTGTCTTTGAACTATGTTCTCAACCTCTCTGTGCTTCCAGTCCCATATTTGTAAAACTGGGCTAATGACGCCTCAGACTTATAGGATTTTGTGGGGCTAAATCAATCATGAAATGTCTGCAGAATGCCCACCCAGAACAGTGCCCAACACACGATGAGCCTTCTGTTAAAGGGGCTCTTCTACCATTGCTGTTGTGACACCGGGAGTAAGAACAGTGACTTGAAGGAGGTTGGGTGGCGGCAGCTGAGTCACAGCATGAAGCTGGATGCTGTTCAGCCTCTCCGAGGGGCAGCAGGGGCTCATGCAGCCACCACCCAGGTGCAGCCCACCAGCGGATCACCTGCTGGTGTGTGTCCCCTCCCTCCACATCTCCATGTGCTCAACCAGCTGAAGGCAACGAGCAAGCTTTGATGAGGTCCAATTAGGAATACAGATTCTACATTCAAGAGGGCTGAGCAGTTCCTCCAGGGAGAAGAAAAGACCCTGAAATTAGTCTGAGTGCCCTGCTCATAGAGCCTCACAGCTAAATAGTGGAGAGAGAGATACCATTTAGCGGGACTGACCCTGGGTGTTTGCCTCTCACCAGCTGGGACACTAGTATTATTCTGCCAGTGACATCTCCACCCAGAGTGAATGTGTCCCCCTCGCTCTAAAACACACATGAATCAATGATATTTAGAGAGCTGCTGGCTGGAGAGGCTTGGCTGGGATCAAAGAACCGAGGCCTGCATTCCCGTGGCACCCCACCCAGAGCCCTAGGACAGGCTGTGCACACAGGGAGGTTTCGGGGTGACGAAGAAGGCACATCAAACCTCTCTGCTTCCTATTTGAAATGAGGAGGGACTCTGTCTGGAACGAGGAGGTGAGGAAGACAAGAGGGGCTCAGGAGAACCTCAGAGTTAAACTCAACACTTCAGAGCAGATTCAGAGCCAGAGCCAGACGCACGGTGGTTTGTATGCTGATCAGCAATCAGAGAAAGCGGCCGGGGTCCTGTCCATCTGGGAGGATGAAAACCAATAGCACACAGCGCCCTGGAGACCGCGCCTAGGCAGATGGACATGTCTCTTTCAGAGGCTGGGTCCTTTTGCCCTCATCATCTGAGTGGCGGGTGGGGAAAGCCCAGGCCTCCCTCCAGTTCTGGGACTGGGCCTCCCTCTTGGTGAGAAGAGGATAATGCCCACCTGGTGGCTGTACCTACTCAGGATGTTGAACAGTAGGACTCGGTGTTAAGCTCAGAGTGCTCTTGACCCGACTCCTTGTTTGCCTGGCTGAGAGGAAGCCTTGGTTTAGATGCCCCCAAGTATACTCAGGTCAGCCTAGTGCCTGTCTCCCTCTTTCAGTCGAATTCAAGATTATTATATAAGGGAGTGGTCCAGGGCTCACCAAACTTTTTTTTTCTCTTAAGAACAGTTAGTGAGTATTCCAGGCTTTGAGGTCCATAGGTTTCTACTGCAAATACTCAACTATACCATGGATGGCAGGGGCTGTGCTTCAATAAAACTTTATTTACAAAAGAGGCAATGAGCCAAATTTTGCCCGAGGGCCATAGTGTGCTGACCCCTGACCTGCTCCATCCATGTTTCCTCCTCTACTTGCTTCCTCATGCTCTTCCCTCCCCTCCCCTTCTTCCCTTGATCCCTGTTAGTTAGGACTTAGAGGGGGCTTTTGTAAACCCATGGGGACAGTAGAGATGTCTGAGGACACCATCCAGGCACAACCCCTGTCCCCTAAGCCCTCACAGGTCTTCTACCTGCATCCCTGGGGTGCAGCCCTGTACTTCATCAGACTTGCTTCTCTTGGGACCTCCCTGGTCAGAGCCAATCCCAGGAGGCCTCCATTCTGGAATGAACAGTTCAGGAGAAGAAAACTTAGTCCAATTGCTATAAACAGGGACTATCTTAGGCTACTTACCTTTCCCCTTTCTCCAAGCAGTCCACATCACCTCTCTGAGCCAGCACACCTGTGGCGGTCAGGGTTGAACTGCACAGAGAAAGCTGCCCAGCGTGCATCTCTCATAGATACAAAGTTATTCACAACCCAGGATGTAGCCGTGTGTGTTTTGGAGCCCTCTTGCAAGCAGCCTTCTCTGGGGGGTTGGGGTGAGGGTTGTGGGGAGACACCTTGCTGTTTAATAAATAATAGAAGAGATTCATAAAGTGTCAGGCAAGCACATTCCTCATACAGAAATGTTACGGAATAACACAGGATGAATAATAGAAAAGGTTATTGAAAAATTCATAATTTCCAAAGTGCCGGTGAAGGGCAGCTCCTGAGCAGTCTATTTGCCTGTAGAAAAGTGATTAAAATATATATTATTGTCCTGTCTATAGGAAAATGTATTATTAAGTGGATACTAGCGTGACATTTGAAAAATCCATTTCATTCCATTTAGCAGCAAAAGGGGTTTTGGCTGCTGCTTTGTGTAGCGGTTTCACAAGCATTTTAATAAGTCATTTAACAAACAAAAAGAGATTTTAATTACGGCCCCCTGCCTCCCAGCCATACTACCGCTTTGCATGTACGGTCCTTTTTGCCAAAGAAATGTAAAGCAAATCATATGGAATGTAAATATCCTGCTTACATTTATTATGTCAGTTGCCAAGAAAGCAGCCCAACCATTGACCTGTACCTACAGGGTCAAAGAAGAGAGGGTGGGAAATGGATCTGCTGGTCCAGACACAACAAGAAACCAAGCGTCGGTGTGAAAGGCTGTGGTCCCTTCCCAACCTAAAGTGTGACTACTGTTCTAAGCAGACACGCACAATAGCTCTCCTGTGAAACCAGGCCTCGCTTCTGAGGTGTACGAACTAAGAAATGCTTCTACTTCTGCGTCATGACTGGGGTTAGGACCAGGGCTCATCTGATTTGTCCATGTGCTTCTGGACCAGACATTACTCCTCAGCTTGAAGATCCCTGTGCCTGGTACAGTGTAGAGGTGGGTCCTGAATAGAGTCAGGCTTGGGTTGGGATGGGCCACCTCTCTGATCTTTCCTCAGTGTTAACTTTCTCCTATAAGTCGGGAAAGGGTCAGGGGGCCATATGGGATCTGAGAAGACTTGGTCACATCCTACCAACCCCAAGTTCTGGCTTAGCTTGGGCAGCCACTGTAGCCGGGTGGTCTCTAGGGAGCGAACAGATGGAGGGTGGTGGCCAAGAAGTCATCCAGCAGTAGATGAAGGAGTTAAGGCAGAAAGAACCTGGTGTTACAGATAACACAGTCATAGTCCCTCCCTCTTACCAACACACTGTAAAATTGCCAGAACCACCTAACCTCCAGGGCCTCAGTTTAATGATGAAAAATAGAGCAATTTGCATCAGATCATGATTTTCAATGATTTTATTTAAAACCCCCTTTTTCTTAAATTAGAAAATTAAGCCATTTGTTTTCATAAAAATCTCACTTGGGAGCAGATAAAATATCTTCTCTAGTAAAAGAATAATGAGAGGATCCAATTGTCTGCTACCTCCAACCTACTTCCCTCTCTGGTGTCAAGGCAACCCTAGGAAGTCCAGAGCTCTGACTCCACAGGGATTCCCAGTTTTTGAAAACCAAAGCATTTGGCCATCTGCAAGTCTCCCAGCTATATAACTTCCTGGTGTTTAACTGTGGCTTATGTGAGACTAGTAGAAATGACAGAAGTGGCTTCTTCTAGCGCCAGCCGTGGGCAAACTACGGCCCACGGGCCAGATCCGGCCCATTTGAAATGAATAAAACTAAAAAAAAAAAAAGACCGTACCCTTTTATGTAATGATGTTTACTTTGAATTTATATTAGTTCACACAAACACTCCATCCATGCTTTTGTTCCGGCCCTCCGGTCCAGTTTAAGAACCCATTGTGGCCCTCGAGTCAAAAAGTTTGCCCACCCCTGTATCTAGCCTCAGTTTTACTTCTATTTATTTAAGTCATCATATACGTATCTATTTCTACAACAAACATTCACTCATATACTTATGTATTTCTTCAACAAACATTCACTGAGAATTGCACATGTGCTGCATGTAGAATGCCGGGCTACATGCTGCTTGAATATAGAACATGTGTAGCCGAGACCGGTTTGGCTCAGTGGATAGAGCGTCGGCCTGCGGACTCAAGGGTCCCGGGTTTGATTCCGGTCAAGGGCATGTGCCTGGGTTGCGGGCACATCCCCAGTGGGAGATGTGCAGGAGGCAGCTGGTTGATGTTTCTCTCTCATCCATGTTTCTAGCTCTCTATCTCTCTCCCTTCCTCTCTGTAAAAAATCAATAAAATATATTTTAAAAAAAAGAACATGTGTAAAACGTGGTCCTTTCTCGAAAGGAGCAACAGGAACTTAAATACATTGCTATCATTCGAACCACGGGAAATAAGAGTGATATTGGCAGCACAAGTAACTTTCTTTACTTGCAAAAACTACAAATTAAATTTAAAAAAATTAACTAACTAGCTCTATAATTTTTTTTAGGCCACTTCATTTATTCACATACCTCTTATCCTCCCTGTCCGCTGTATGGAGGGCCGTTTGCTATTCATCCAGGCTGCATGGGGATGGCCACCCCAGCTGTTAAATACTGAACACTTCCATGGGTGTTGAAGAGACTTTGCTAGGTTACCTGAGTATTCATTCCCTAATTTCTCTTCTCACTTCCTTCACGCTGTCATTTGAATCATTTTACTTTTAATGTTCATTTTATCTGATTTTTTTTTTGCCACCAGTGTTGTGTTGTCATATATAAGAAGCCATTTCCTAATGTAAGCTTGCAAAGTTTTACCCCTATGTTTAGCTATTCCATGATAAATTTTGAGTTAATTTTGACATATAATGGGAGATAGTTCAAATTATTTATTTTGCATGTGTATATCCAGTTGCCCAGCATCATTTATTGAAAAGATTGTTCTTTCACCCATTGAATATTTTTGGCAAAGAAATCAGTTGACCATAACTGTGAGGGTTTTATTTCTAGACTTTTTATCCTATTCCATGGACAATATCACTTTGTTTTGATCACAGTAGCCTTGGAATGAGTTTTGAAATCAGGCCATGTGGATTCCCCAACTTTGTGTGTGCCTTTTTGTTTTTGGGGGTGTTTTTTTTGCTTTTTTTTGAGATTGTTGTGGCATTCTGGGTGTCTTGCATTTTCATTATAATTTTAGGAGTAGCTTGTTAATTTGTACAAGTTTTTAAAAGGCAACTGGGCTTTTCATAAAAATTATGTTGAATCTGTTCATAAATTTGGGAGTTTGACATTTTAAGAATATCCATTCTTTCAATCCATTAGCATGAAATTACTTTCCTTTTACTTAGGTTTTTAAAATTTCTTTCAGCAATGTTTTGTCGTTTCCAAGTCCAAGTTTTGCACATTTTTAAAAAATGATTTCTGAACAATTTTCTCTTCGATGTTATTGTAAATGAGATTGCCTTTTTCATTTTACTTTTGTATATTTAACTTGTGCCCTGCAACTTTGCTGAACTCATTTCTGAGTTCTAATCATTTTTGTGTGGTTTCCTTAGGATTTGCTCTGTATGAGATCATGTCATCTGCAAATAGAGATGGTTTTAATTCTCCCTTTTCAATCTGGATGACTTGTATTTATTTTCTTGCCTAATTGCTCTGGCTAGAACCTCCAACACAGTGCTGAATGCAAGTGGCCACAGTGGACATCCTTGCCTTGCTGTTGATCTTTGGGGGAAAGCTTTCAGTCTTTCCCCAGCAGGTACGATGTTAACTATGGGTGTTTTGTAGATGCCTTTTATCAGTATGAGGATCCTCTCTTCAGTTTCCAGTTGTTGTTGTTGTCTTTTATGTTTATACTAGAGGCCCAATGCACGAAATTGGTGCAAGGGGCTCGTCCCTTGCAGCCCCCACAGCCCTGGCTGCCCCGCCCCCCACCCACTGGTCGTTCTGCCATCTGGTCTAATTAGCATATTAGCTCTTTATTATTTAGGATCATGTAAATGTGTCTTCAATTTTAAGGCAGCTTTGGGACCCCTAATCCCACCTTCCTGGATGACCTCCTCTAAATCAGCTTTCCCAAGCCCTGCTTTAAATCATTCCTCTTTTATAATACTTGCTAAAAATATGTCTTTTTTCAACTTCTTTGTTGTTTTTTTAAAATATACTTTATTGATTTTTTACAGAGAGGAAGGGAGAGGGACAGAGAGCCAGAAACATCGATGAGAGAGAAACATTGATCAGCTGCCTCCTGCACACTCCCCACTGGGGATGTGCCTGCAACCAAGGCACATGCCCTTGACCAGAATCGAACCTGGGACCCTTCAGTCCGCAGGCCGATGCTCTATTCACTGAGCCAAACCGGCTAGGGCACAACTTCTTTGGTTTTTTCCCCCCTTTCTCTACCTACACTATGTCAATGAAACTCTCCCCAGGAAGGCAGGCACCAAATTTATACTGTTCACTGCTGTCTTTTCTGCTTTTGCCACAGTCCCTGGCAGATAGCAGTTAGTTGATCAAGTCATAGATATTTCTTGAATGGTTGAATAGATTAATGAATGAATGAATGAGTGTCTTCTATAGACAGCTGCCAGTGGCCACAGAAGTGGAAGGGACTGATGGCCAGCGATTGAACTTTGGAGATAACAGTAATGAGCCTGGGGAATAGTGGGGGCGGGGAAAGCATGTGGGAACTGACACCAGAAAGATCTCTGTCAAGGTGGGTCACCCGCCTACCCCACCCCCAAACTAGCATATATCGTGTTCAGTAGCCTGTGTTGCTAAAAGGGTGTTTTGTTTATTTCCAAGGAAACAACGAGTAATAATAGCTATTTAAGTCTCCCCAGTGGGCTAGCATCCTAGGCGCTGGGCCAGCCTGATTTGGGGGGTGGGGGGCGTTCCTACTCAGCCTGCTGTGTATCACAAAGGAAAGGCGGAGTCCTGGGAGATGGCATGGAGGCTGGCTAAATAAACCTCCACATGTAATGTTATCGTCAGTTTCATCTCATTCCTTTTACCACCCCGGAGTTCAATCTGTCCATTTCCCAGCCTCCTCCTCCTGAGCCCCCATCATGATCATCTAAATTAAAATCTGTTATCGGTTTCTGGGTAATCCCCTCTGATGCCCCGAGTACTGCAGGATCTGTCTTGCTCAAACCCAGCATGCGGGGGCTGATAGCTTTCGAGCAGCTGAAATGGCTTTGTGTATCTCACACCAATGTCTGCATCGCTCACAAACAGCCGGGAGCCGGCGGAAAAGACACATTCGTGGCTGGAAGTTTTATGAAACTCTGAGTGGAACTGTCTTTGAGGGCAGCTCAGGAGGCTCCTTGCCATTCTCTGTTCATTTCCTCACAGAGCCGGAGAGTGGTCTCCCATGTTTCTTGGCTGTTGTGTGGAGATGGTCGGCCCTGCGGTTTGTTTGTTTGTTTTCACAGCAGCTCCAATAGTGCTCTACTAGGTTAGCATGGAGAGATGGTGTGACATTGTCGCGTGGAGAAGGCAGAATCTGAGAAACATCCAAACCAGTGAGAGGAAGAGCTATTTTTACAAACACCGACTATATCATGCCGAGCCTTGAGCACTGGTCACTTCCAGGGCCAAATTATAAATTTGAGATTTTCTCCTGGACCAGTCCACCCAATCATGGCATGACCCATAATTTCAATTTTGTTGTCTTCTCAGTTCTTCCTTCCCTTGCTAATGATTTTTCCCTCCTACAGGTGAGAGGTGGCCAGTATGTACAGTAGGCAGAGTATATATTTGTGATTATCAGATTTCAGTTTAAATCCTCCCTCTAGCTAAAAGGGTCTCAGGTTTGATTCCTAATCAAGGACTCATACCTAGGTTGCAGGCTCAATCCCTGGCCCCCTGGGCGGGGTACTTGCAAGAAGCAGCCAATCAATGTGTCTCTCTCACATCAAAGTTTCTCTCTCTCTCTCTGTCTCTCTCTCTCTCTTTCTCCCACACACACTCTCCCCCATCCCTCTCTAACTAAAAATCAATGGAAAAAATAATGCCCTTGGGTGAGGATTAAAATAAACTCCTTTCTCTAAAAATCACTAGCTATACAATGCTGAATAAGGTATTTGAGTGCACTAAAACTCAGTTTCATTGTCTGTAAAATTCAGACTCTAATACTCAAGTAACATTATTTAAAAATATGTAATTGATGACTGCTGTTTTTATTTATTTATTGTCCCTCTCCCAAGCTATGCTCTAAACTGTGTTGTAAACTCCATGAAGGCAGGGGATGACTCTGATTTATTTCTTGTATTGGCAAAACCTAGTCCACATGATTGGGTCAGTACGCATTTTTGAATGAGTAAAAGAGGTGAACTGAGCTGATAGGAGAGCGCGCAAGGCTCAGCATGATATAGTCGGTGTTTGTAAAAATAGCTCTTCCTCTCACTGGTTCAGATGTTTCTCAGATTCTGCCTTCTCCACGCGACAATGTCACACCATCTCTCCCAGGTGATGGGCCCTGACAGTCTATACTTCCTGACCTGGGATCTGTGCCTTGATCAGATCTGATGAACGCTCTGCCCTGGTTTCTAGGCCTCATTTCCTGAAGCGTCTGCAGGAATTTCATGTACACCATTCTCTTTTCCCTTTTCAACCTGTCATTATCCTCCCCACCCTCTTTCTATTTGTCTTTCTCTCTCTCTTTTCCTTCCTCCTTTCCTCTCTCCTACTTCCCCTCTATCTCACCCTCTCCTCATGCTTTGCCCGTGAAGCCTTCTCTGAAACCTCCTGATGCATCTGCTTCATTTATTTGACAAGAAAACATTTCAGGGACTTTGGGACTTAATGGCATCCCGCCAAGTTGGTGGTGAAGTCATGATTAGATATCAAACTTTTAATCCTGATCTTTGTGGCTCTCCTGTATTTATGCACCTACAGTAGCTGGGAATATTAGTTAAAATAATAATTTGAAACATTAAAAAAAACAAGGTACTCTTCTTATGATAAAAGGTCTATGTACATGCCCAATAGTGAACGCCAATAAAAGTAGAGATGCTAAGTCAGAGTGTGGACAGGAAACGCACACTCACATTCCCACTGGACTTTAGGAGCGTGGGGTCTGAAGGCTGCTCTCCTGTAAGCACTGGATTTGGTGAGGAGGGACTGCTGGGGTTACATTCTCTGGCCCATGCTGGTACTACCTTTCTGACTTTGGTTTAATCTCAGCCACAGTTTAGGCTTGGGTTGTTGGGCACGGTGGGTTATTGCTCTTTTATGCCTGGCATCACAGCAGGGTGTTGAGCTATGGTCAAAGCTGTATTACCAAAGTCATTGAAGTGCAGACAAGGCCAAGTCTGAAAAGACACACTGAGGGCTAGCACCTTGCTCACACTTGGCAATGGCAGCTATGCCCTGAGCCTTCTCCATCTATTCCAGTCGCCTCCATACCTGCTGGCGTGCTGTGTGGTCCCCTGACTGTGACTCAGCTTGGCTTTCCATCAACAGGTTTGGCTTAATCCAGACGAGAAGGGAGTCCTTGGTGGGAGCCAAGCACTGAAAGCAGACCGTGGTTTGCATTTGAGCTGCAATGATTTCTTGTTTTGTTTTGTGTGTGTTTTGTTTTTTGGTATAAATAACAATGCCAGTCCCTGAATCTGACACTTAATAGATCTTTATTTGCTAGACAAGGAAATAATCACTCTCCTTTATTCATTCCTCCCTGAGAGCCAAGACTTGCTTCTCCAGCTTCTGTCTTCAACCCTTTGACCCAGTCCCGAGTTCACTTCGTATAAATGCTAGTTAGGATGCGGGCCTCAGGTCATTGTTCTCTCTCAGGGGGAAGACACCAAGGGTAGGCTTTCCCCTTCCAGAGGATGGCAGATCTCAGGGTGCCTTTCTCTTGCCTCCATCTCTTCATCTAGCAAAGGAGGTGGGAGTCTCTGCCCTTGGCAACAGGAGAAATACATGCCTTTGTTCACTCCCTGCACAGTCCTGGCATTGTCACCCCAGTAGCATCTTGTGGAAAACAAAAATGTGCAAGCACAAACTACGCCAGCTTCCCACGGTGGGTAGCCCCAAATAGGACTCTTGCCGATAGCACCAAAGATGACGGTTAAACTGTCAAACAATAAAGGTAAACTGAGAGAGAGAGAGAGAGATGAAACCTAGTTCCAGCAAAGGAACAACACTGGGGGTTGGCAAGGGCAGAATGACTGGCGCATCTCCGAGGGGCAGTGTGCTGCCATACCCCTTGCTGGTGCAGAATCTAATGTGTTGGGTTTAAACCATGACAGGAAACACAAGCTCTTCCTACCCAAGTAGCTGTTGAGCCAGAAAAGAAAACATGAGATCCATTAAAAAAAACCTTGTTCCTAGGGCTGTTATTGGACTGTTTGCCCCACAGAACTCTTAGTAAATATTACATTCTTGTCCGTAGAACAGTGTGCTCAACTCAGTGTGGAGAAGACCAAGGTCTTGTCTACATGAAGACTGTTGTTTAAGGAGGTCTACACCCGGAGCAAGGAGAGTTTGACTTTAATACTAGAGTTTAATGCTACTGCACTGGGCAAAGGAGCAGAGTGGAGGGTAACTAGAGTTGGAGTTTCAGAGAGGCAGGGTCAGGAGGAGCCAGGCCCACAGAGAAGTGTGGTGGAGGATGGATGGGTGTACCTGGGGTGGGCGGGCAAGGTCATTCCAGGAATGAAGAACAGCCTGGGAAGACCTGCAGTGAGAGTTCTCAGATCGGGGAGAAGTAAAAAGGAAGCAGAAACATGTTTTTGGAATAAATTTCAGGGGTCTAATATGACAGGCCGAGGAGTTTAGACTTTACCTTGACTCTAGTGGAGAAATGCTGGAGGATTTTTTGAGCAGAAGAAGGAAATGATGAAAGTGGAATTTAAGGAAAATTGATCAGGTGAAAGCATACAGAAATTCATTGGCTTGGAGGCACTAGAGGTGGCTACACGACTTGGGATACTGATGCAGATAATGTGTTGAGAGGTGATAGAAACCTTGAACAAGGTGGTTATAAGAATGGGAAAGAGGAACAGGGAAGAAAAACACGTCAGAAATCATCAGTGTGTGTATACACAGGACAAAGGGGATCTTGGTAAGCCAGGGAGATGCTGATGTTTTTAGCCTTCACACCTTTTTAAGTGGAAACATGGACAGAAAATTGTTGGTCAGGAGGGGAGCCTACTTGAGGAGGAGGGTGACCTTGGCTCTACTGAAATATGTTCAGTATGAGGTAATATATATCCTAGCACCGGTAGCTGGAGAAACTCATATAGAATCTAATTCATGACACCTTGGATCTGTGCAGAATCAAGTCCAGATGTATGAGAGCATTTTATAACGTATGCTACACTCTGCGTATGTACATGCATTTGGAAATTATGAGATAAATTCTCTGGCTCTTTGCCTCCCTGACTCCTCTGTGGAGAATCACATTGCTCTGGGGCTGAGAGAACAACAGATCAAAGGGGAATCCAAGTATATAAAGAAAGAGGAAAAGAGCAAGAAGGAAGATAAAGGTTTTTAATTCAAATGAAGCTGAGAACCTAAACACACACACTAGGCCTTCTGCTCATGGCAAGGAACTGGAGCAGGAGGCAGAACAGAAGTAAAGGGAAAATAGAGGTGTTAGGAGGGAAGACAGTGATGGAGCTGACATGGAATTGGACGATGGAACAGAAGTCGCTGGAACCAATGAAACACATTAAAATATGTCAACTAAGGTGGGAAAAGCTAGACTTTCCCCAAGTGGAACTAGAATTGTCTGCTTGCATGCCTGTGTTCATGAACACTTGTTTCAACAAACAGTTCCAAAGTAGATTCCCAAGATTAATTGCTAGTTCTGGTAGCCAGCCTTCAAGATAACCCCAATGATTCTCACCTCCTGGTATACCAGTCCCTTTCCACAATGAATCAGAGCTGGCCCTGTGTGACTAACAGCAACTGGAGGAAGGGGTGGTATGTGATTTCAGAGGCTTGGTCATAAAGCTTTTACCATTTTTGCCTTGATCTCTTGTATCACTCACTTGGAGGGAAGCCAGCCTGCATGCCTGAAGCACACACTATGTGTCCCCCATCAACAAGTAGAAATGATTTGGCAGCCATGTGAGGGAGCTGCCTTGGAAGCGAATCCTCCAGCCCCAGCCAAACCTGTAGATAACTCCAGCCCCAGCCTACATCAACTTTGACCTTACAAATGACCTTGAGCCAGAATTGCCCAGCCAACTTGCTCCTGAATTCCTGACCCACGGAAACTGTGAGAGATAATAAAGTATTATTGTAGGTTAAGCCATTAATATTTGGGCTGATTTGTTATGCAGCAATACCTAACTAATACACCGGAGTCAAACAAAATGTACTGGGACTCTTTAGAATGCTTGTCTCGATTTTTAATGTGAAAAATATCTTGGCTGCTGCGATGCATCACCAAGCTATTGAAATTTATGAAGAAAATGTTTTCAGCCCAAAGTCTACCCAAAAGTGTGTAAAGTTTCATGGCTGGGAGCAGAGCTCCGGGAAAGGAATGGATGCATATTCGATGTCAAACATGTGCTTATTTGAATTAAATTGCACTGAAATTGCAGACAGTTACAGATGAAGCACTTTACATTGTCACCTCACATGTTTATCAACTGCTGAACTACTGACAACAGTGTATTACGTGGCACGCTTCTGTGGTTAAATTTAACGTGGTGGAACGCAAGTGTACCCAGCCACGCCGCGGGAAGGTGTGCAGCAAAGCGCCACTAATAGGAACAGCAGCTTCCCTGGCGCAGGCCCCACGCACAGAGCAACAGGACGCTCAGCCCCAGCCCTCCATGCTCATCAGCAGCCTGGGCCTGGGCCTCTCCCCGGGCCTCTGCTGCAGGAGTTTGTTTCCATGACCCTCACAATTCAGCTTCACCTCCAGTAAAGCGGGTGGAATTATTCAAATCTGATGCCACCAGGCCCGTGTGAGGGCACGTAGCCTCAGCTGCCCTCAAGTGAGCCCCCTGGTCTGTCCCTCCCCATGCGGTCTTCATTCAAGCTTCCAGTCCCCAATTCTCACTTCCCTTATGGGGAGTCTTGCTTTTCCATCTGGCCCAGGTCTTACATGAAAGAGTTGGTTGGGGGCTTTTACCTGGGGGCGAGCCATCAGTCCGCATGTCTGGGCACTGCCCTTGCCCTTGAGGTTCAGAAGTCACTCCTATAAGCAGACCCCCAATGACCTTACCTCCTACTGACCATGGCCACAGGAGAGTTCTTACGTGGCCCAAGCCTGGCCCTTACTCTGAGGTCTCTGAAATAGCATTGTCATTATTCCAAAGTCCCCAAGGGCCCTGAGAAGAGCATGGTTCTTCCCTCGGAGGTACCATGAGCATCCCGTGGACCCTTCCTGAGGCTGCCCCTCCGGGGTATGCTGTCTCCTCCTTTCTAGCATTGATCCCCAAATGTCAGTCTGAGAAGGGAATCCATAACCTCATGGGTAGTTCTTTCAAATTTAGTACAAATTTAAAACTTACCACGATTCAACTTCAGTCGTCTAATCTATAATAATAAAAGCATAATATGCTAATGAGACTGAATAGCCCAACGACCTTCCGGACGTCCTTCCAGGTGAAACCAGGGCTTCGAGGGCTGAGGCAGCTGCCACGGCTGTGAGGGCTGAGCCCTTTGCACAAATTTCGTGCATCGGGCCTCTAGTCTTAACATAATAAGAAAGCTGCTTCCTGGGCATTGGTGAAGAGCCTGACATTGTGATTAAAAAGATTACATATGAGGTCACATTTCATCCTCACCACACCACCAGTACTAGTATATTTTTATTAGTTCACAGAGAAACCGAGACTCAGAATAGTTAAGTTTGTAGCCCAGAGCCACACAAACTGAGACCTGAGGTCCTTTATTTCAGTAGCATCCCAGCTCTGAGGTAGCTGGGCAGTCGCATTACTTGATGCAGGAGGAAACCTGGGAGACTCACATACCAGCCTCGGTTTGGTAGCTGAGGAATCAGAGGCACTCTGGTCCCCAACGCTTAGGCTCTTGCTCTCCTACACTTGGCGGCCTCCCTGCGTGAACCTCCATCTCTGGCGTGCAGACACGTGTCATGAATGCCTCACCCTGCTGTGCAGAGAACCTCAAATGTCAGTGTCATTAGGGGACTTAGAGTTGCAAGGTGCCTCCGATAACCAGCTGTCACCAGCCCAAACCTAGAAGAACTCACTTTGAGGAATGGCCTTCTCATTGGAACTTCCTTCTTGTAATGCAGAGAACATGCATTGGCGATGCTGTGGCGCAGGGGGGAGAGTTGCCCCTGGAATGATCTGACCAGAAAGAGCAGCTCCTGCAAACGCCCCAAGGCCCGAGAGCTCACAGGGCCCTGTGCCCACACTCCCTGGGTACCCACTCCCGCTCCGGCTCACACTCTATTATTAGCAATTACAGGTCTACATGGGAAAATAAACGCTTTTCCCAAATCGGTCAGTACTTTGGCTTTTGATCTCTTATTTTTCCCAAGGGAGACAAAACTGCTGACGTTCTTACTGGAGGTGAGGAGCCGCGTGGAGGCCTTGTGGGCCGTGCTCCAGAGCCCGGTGGACTGCCGCCTGCACCTGCCCAGGGAAGAGAGGGACCCAGAGCGAGGCCCTGAGCCCTCACCCAGGGAGCTGTGTGCAAACTCATCCCCCGAGGCTGTGGCTGGTCTGCAGCTCCTCCACTCGACCTGGCCCAATTTTCTGGGGCTAGCTCAGGGTGACTCTTTCACTGACACCGTCCCTGTTTTGTCAGTTCTTGTTTAAAGGTCCCCTGGATTATAAAACTGTCATCCTCTGCCCCAGGTCTCAGAACACGAAAAGCTGTCGCAGCTGCATATTGTCACCAAGACTCCGAAATTGGACAACATGCTTGCATTTGAAATGGGCTTCGTGGAAAGGGAGATGCCAGAGAGAACTCCATCACGTGACCAGGAGGCTGCACCCCCTCCCAGCTCCTTCCCAGGCCTCCTCTCCACACCTGGCCCCCGGCCCTGCCCCCCACCCCCTAACATCTGTGATGTGATGCCAGGCGGCACTTGTTCATCTCAAAGTGGCTGCAATCAGATAGCTTTCTATCAAGCAATAACCCGGCTTCCCCGAAACAGCGCACATGATGGTCAAACACCTGGTTTGAGAATTTGGACTCTGAGGGACCTGGGTTCAAATCCTGGCTCTTCCAAATCTACTCACTCTGGGAACTGGATCAAGTTATAAGCCTCTCCCAGCTGCAGTTTCCGCCTCCAAATATGGGGATGATGACAGCATCTACTTCCCAGGGTGGAAGTTTAAAGCTTAGCCCCGGGGTTGGCTCACAGGAAGGGCTTCATAAACAGCAGCCCCTGTAGCTCCCGGCTTCTGAAAAGCGGGGATTGTTGTCTCGTGCCCTTTTGTAAACCCTCCTGAACCGAGCGGGGTGCTGAGAGTGTCCACGCGGGAGCTCACTGAACAAGGGTCTAATCAGCTGGTGAAGAGGACACTTAGAGTTGGGGCCGGTGCACTGGTGGGGCCTCTGCTGGCTGAGGCCCCAACCTACGGGATGCCCTGTGTCCGCGACACCTGCCCTGCAAGGACCACGGCGGAGGGTGTCTGCTGTCGGCCAGGAGAGGAAAATAATGCACAAATGGGCTTTTCATGCTTTGGCTTTGCCTTTAAGAGGACGCTTATCAGAAGGAGCCCAGTGCTCCCTGCTGCCCTCCACTGCGTCCTTGGCTCCCTGCACTCCCAGAGCCAGTTTCTTCAGGGGCAGTAAATCATGGCCACCTGTGCTCCGGAGCAAAGGGCAAAGGGCAAAGGGCACAGGGCATTGGCAGGTGGATGAGACACAGGACACTGCGCGTGGCCTGCTCTCACCCTCCCCTCCTCTCCTCTGCACGTTCCCGAGCCCCCTCCTCCCTTTTGACCAACGCAGCATCTGGTCACACTGCTCCATGCAGATCCCCATCACCAAGGAATAGGATTTGGGAGACGAAGGACAGAAGAAAAAGAAATATTTCTCAGAACTGCAAAATAGGAAATGACGGAGGACACAGGGCAGGAGAGAGCCACGCCATCCCCCAAACAGAGGAAGCGATTTGACAGTGAGATGAAAATTGCCAATTCTCCCTGACATCCCAGGCTCTGCCAATTCTCCCTGACATCCTGCTTCTGCTCACAGGCTCAAGGAGGCCTGTCACGGGCTCGGGGAAACGTCTGCAAGCACTGGCATCATTTAGTGATGGCCTGAGATTCTGAGATGGAGGATCAGCTGCGCCAAGGAGATCGCTCCTGCTTTTACCCCAAGATGATGAGATGTGGAAACAGTCCTCTTCCCCAGCCCAGCCCTCAGGAAAACCATAGGGACACAGAAAAAATCCTCAGATTAAGGCGGGGTATTAAACATTCACAGATGGTGAGTGTGTGTGTGAGTGTGACTATGTGTGTGTGAGTGTGTGAGTGTGTGAATGTGTGTATGAGTGTGAGTATGTGTGAGTGTGTATGTGAATTCCTGTGTGAGTGGGTGTGTGTGTGAATATGTGTGTGTGTGAGTATGTATGTGTCTGAGTGTGTGTATGTGTGAGTTCGTGTGTGTGTGAGTGTATATGTGTGAGTATGAGTACTGTGAGTATGTATGTGAGTGTGTGAGTGTGAGTGTATATATGAGTACTGTGAGTACGTGTGAGTGTGTATGTGAGTGTGTGAGTGTGAGTGTATATATGAGTACTGTGAGTGTGTGTGTGAGTACATGTGAGTACGTGTGAGTGTGTATGTGAGTGTATGAGTGTATATATGAGTACTGTGAGTGTGTGTGTGAGTACATGTGAGTACATGTGAATGTGTGAGTGTGAGTGTGTGGCTTTTGGCTCTCCTACAGCTGCTTTAATGAATGTGCCTCCCTTCTTGAGGCCCTCCTCCCTCTCCAGCATATCTCTACTGTATGGCAAATGGATTTTGATTCTGAAGCAAATTGACCTTGAAATAAGCTCCAGGATCTGAGTCCTTACACCCCAGATGCCGGTTTGGAAGGCAGACTGCTCATTCAGCAGATACCAGCTCCATCATGTGAATCTGGAGGGGGTGCCGCATCCTGTCAGTCCAGCGGGCAAAGTCAGAGTCGGGGCGGCTGCCACCAAAAGCTAGGCTGGGAATATCTCTGGAGGTGGCAGACGTGGGAGTCGCCTTGGTTCTCCTGTGTGTGTGTGTGTGTGTGTGTGTGTGTGTGTGTGTGTGTAATCAAGGCCACCCTTATATTTAGGAATTGTGCAGTGAGGGGTAGGGGACTGCAAGAATCTAGGGTTACACAGCTACAAACACTCGGATCACAAATCCATCATGTCTCAGGGAAACTGACTATGCTTTACGTTAATAAAGAGTGTCTGCTACATGCATGCATATGTGTACACATGGAAGCTAGAATTTATATCATGCTTATCTTTGGATGGTTATCTTAGTCTCTGTTTTGCTGAGCTCCTGGCCCTTCTGTGTCCTAACGTGTCTTTTGCATCAGTAGGATATCAGCATTGCTCTCCTGATTGTAATTTACAGACTTGGACATGACAGGGCCAGAGACAGCAACTATTTCTTGAGCACCTGCCATGGGCCTGGTGATGGAGCAACTGTCTTTCAGGCGGAAGCCTGAGCAGAACACGGTTGCATGGACCCAACGGCTGGTGCTCAGCATGACTGTCATACCTGCAGGGCCAGGGCCAGCTGAAAGGTGATTTTTGTCGCATTACGCATCCAAGTGCTACGTTGCTCATGAACTGAACTGGCCCTATAGAGGCTCCTGTCACAGAACCAAAATGTTCTCTACCCACATTCAGCTTCCACAACACAAGCTACTGTGGAAGCTACGCCCTTTGCCCAGGGTTTTTGTTGTAGTTGAGGCTGAAGTAGATCTCTGTAAAGACAGCCAGATGCCTTTGAGAGATTACACGGGTGTATCTAGACCAGAAGGCACATAGGCAGTGAGGGCATGGGGGGGGGTGTGTGGATGGGACACAAAGCCATCCAGCGTGCCACCTGACTCTGGGATGGAGAGTGATGGAGCCATCACAGAAGTCAGCTCAGCCCCTGTGGGCCAGAGCTGGCCCACTCTGAGGTGGCCTGGGACCAAACTTTTGGGATGAGAGCTGGGCAGAGAAACAGGTAATCAGTTAGTGCCAAAATAGCAATCCCAGGAAGCCTTGCGGCTGCTCATTTGCATGCTTCTCATTTCTCTTCCAGTAAGGGAGACCTTTGGGAGAGATTTTTTTACAAGTAGCTGTTAGGAATAACTCTGGTTACAGTAGAAACTCAGCAGGCCCAGGACCTCAAACGCCCCCCAGGGGTTCCTTCGTGCAGCCCCTACCCCAGAGCAGATCTGAGCCCACAACCATTCCAGGACAAAGGTCTTTCATTTTGAAATATTTCTCAGGAAGGCTATTTCATATACCCTATAATGTACTAGTACCAACACAAAGCTTAGCAGAAAAAGAACCAAATTTTCTCTGGACGATGGCCAAGTGCAATCCAATATAGATACAGATGTTCAAAAACAGTCAATTAGTCTGTGAACGTGCCAGCGCACCTCTTCTCTGTGCCCTCTGGTGACACGCTTCCCCAACTCAATCTGCTTGATTTTGTACGGGGATCCTATTGGACTCTGAGTCATTCTGGTGGAAGCAACATTTTCAGTTCAAAAAAGAACGGTAGGCAGGAGTCTTTGCTGCTGATAACACAGCAATGCGGATCCTGCTTTAGCCTTCCCAGTGTTCAAATGAGACAGGGAAACTGGAATTTCATTATTAGCT
>NW_005871273.1:992188-995441 GCF_000147115.1 Myotis lucifugus | reverse complement strand
AGCCCGTATGTATTAGCCTCCAATGATTTATGCCACCAAAGCAAGATGGCATTCCTAGGAGGTGATAGTGAAAAAGTAGGAGAAATAACTATCCGGAATGTTTTCAGAGTATATGAAGAGTGAATAGATAGGACAAAAATCCTGTGGATAAAAATATGCTGAGAATGAAAGAATTATTGTTGGGTACAGAGATATGCAAAAAAAAAAAAAAAAGGAAAGAAAAATGTTGAGTCTGCCCTTGGAGAGTGTAGGCGGAGCCTCTGAGATGCAGGAGGCTCTGTATTAAATGAGTTCCAAAGAGACTGCCCAGGCTCTCATACCTCTGACCACAAGGAATGTCTGGCAGTGCTTGGTAACACCCCAATAGAAAAAAATGGAGGTGCTTAAAAGGAAACCTGACATGGTTATTGAAGAAGCTTTCCTTTTTCTTTTCTTAATTAAATTTTATTCTTTCCATCACCAGCTTTCTGTTTTCTTCCACCATTAAAATAATATGGAGAGGTAGCCAAGACTGACCAATCGCACCATGGCTCCCAGCCTGGTTTTATATGAAAACATTGGACACAGACAGAGGGTTCTGCGGGATGCATATCTCTAGTAACATCGAAGGCTGAGACAAGGAACCACGTGGGAGGACAGATGAAGGTCAGGAATAAAATGCAGAAAGGAGAACATTAAAAAGTGGTTATTTATTTAGTACTACAACACAGGGTTTTGTCTCAGAAGCCATACTTTGTCAGACTAAAAAGGTAGGCAGTTGGCAACAGACAATTGTACCCATGAAGAAGATAGTCAAGAGGATCATAAAGCAACTTTTGTAGAAAAAGGAGAAAAATTTCCAGGTGAAACTCTAACATTAGATTTTATGGGGGCCAACAGGTATGATATAGAAAGAAATGCAGCAGATGGTGTCCAGGAAAATAACAGAGAAGAATACAGAAGTAGTATTTCTACTTCAAATACCTTTGTACTAAAGCACAGAATATGGGTAGTCAATAAAGATAATAAGAGATTTTATCCAAGGAGGTAATTTCTGACTCCAAGTTTAGCTCCACCCAGACTAGTTGAAATAAAGTTTTCTTTACATATATTTTCTCTGATTTCTGAGCCCCTTCCATTGCATCAAGGATCTCATATCTACTGCTAATGCCCATTCAATGTCATCATCTTCTTTAAAAATCCCTGATTGATATTCCTGTGTCTACTCTTTTACCCATCCCTCCCTGTTAACTCACCACTTACCAAGCAGAGCTGTCCTTTAAAACATAAATAAGATCACGCCACTCCCTGCTTAGAATCTCCCAATGGTTTCTCATCTGATTACAATTCAAATGCCCCAGCCTAACTCACAGTCTTGTACCACTGGCCATTCTACATCCTTCTGTCCTGTCACCCCAGATTGCTCACTTAGCCCCAGCTACAGGGGCTACTTACTGTACACACCTAGTATGCACCTACCTCAAGGCCTTTCAGTTCCCTCTGCCTGAAATGCTGTTGTCCCACATAGTCACATACTTGCTCAAGTCTATGCTCATATGCTGCCTCCTAACATAACATGTCCTCTATCACTGCCCTACTGCATCCTTCTTCATAACACATTGCGGACTGACTTTAGACCCCGTATTTATTTATTATACATTATACATTTGTTTATTATACATTATCTATCTCCTAGAGTAAGATGCAATTTATGTGATAGCAGCAATTTGTCTGTTGTCACCAGAATGGGCCAGGGCCTGGAGTGGGTCTGCCTTGGGCCAACCAATAGTGTGTAGGCTCTTGATCTCGTGCAGGAAAGATTTCACAATATGAGTCCAGGTGATTTTGAGAGTATGTTTATTAAATCTGGGGACAGAAAAACAAAGGAAGGGCTTAGAGCAGAAGAAGCAACAGCATAGAGCCCAGGCAGTACTCTGCTTTGGCTCCCTAAACGGCATAGGAAAGAAGTGAGCCAAGGCCGGGCTACTTTTAGCTGCCTGAAAAGTCTAAAATAGAAGGAGACCAAGAGAGGGCCTAGGCCAGTGATGGCGAACCTTTTGAGCTCGGCGTGTCAGCATTTTGAAAAACCCTAACAACTCTGGTGCCGTGTCACATATAGAAATTGTTTGATATTTGCAACCATAGTAAAACAAAGACTTATATTTTTGATATTTATTTTATATATTTAAATGCCATTTAACAAAGAAAAATCAACCAAAAAATCAGAGAAAGGGGGCCTTGGAGACACATTCAGGGGGGTGAGCCTGGACAAGCTGCTGTTGCCCGTTGTTCCCCTGGTTGCAAGTCTCCTGGGGACCCTTAGAGTTTAGGAGAGAAAAGTACAGGTGCACACCTGAGAGGGAAGAAAGGCCTAGGCTGCTCCACAGAGAGCCCTGCTGGGTCTTTGTCTTGAGGATTATCTGTTTTCTAAAGGGGGGGGGGGGACTTTAGAGGAGGTCTTAGGAGAGGCTCTCAATAGAATATTCATCAGCTTTATGCTGATGCACCAAAATGAGATTTATTCCCCTGCCTTCCTCTGTCCTGTCCTTGGGTGTGGTTGGCACCAATGGCACTAATTGGATTTCTGCTATCTGTCTTCCTGAGTAGGGTGATTTAAGCTTTTTACCCTCTGGTTGGAGGGAAGTGTAAACCATTTACTCTTAAGTGTCCTTGGTTAGGGAAGACAGGATTTTGCGATTTATTAGATGGCTGTAAATTGCTTGGCCTTTTACCTATCTGTCTCAGTTTCCCTCTTCCTTTTGTCCTGGCTTACTAACCTGTCTTACTTATACATCTCCAATGCCTAACCAAGTACTTAGGACACGGTAACTATTCAATCACTGTTTGTGAAACAAATGAACCCATGATGAATCACAACTAGAAATGATGTTAACCAATGACACCAGTCACTAACAGTCATTGAATGCCATCAAACACAACCGTATGATGCAAGAAACCAAAAGACCTAAATGATGTAACCTATGAGAGTACACAGGGAATTCAGAGCTAATTAAACCTACTTTGTAGTTTGGTTAATGAAACCCAAAAATGTCTCATTTATGAATGTTCACATAGCTAGTATGTGGTGGTCCAGACAATAGGTTAGGTCTCTATATTTTTTTAAAATATATTTTATTGATTTTTTACAGAGAGGAAGGGAGAGAGATAGATAGTTAGAAACATCGATGGGAGAGAAACATCGATCAGCTGCCTCCTGCACATCTCCCACTGGGGATGTGCCCGCCACCCCAGTGCATGCCCTTGACCGGAATCG
>NW_005871273.1:990804-992053 GCF_000147115.1 Myotis lucifugus | reverse complement strand
GAGCTCTGTGGGTGCACATCTAAAGGACTGTCATGGGCAAATGCAAGGGAGGGTGTGCTTTCTGTCCCCACAGCACACCACAGAGCAAGTGTCACCCTGTCAAAAAGGGAGCTACAGACAGAAACTGAAAGGACTCCTTCCATGGGGAACTGGGTGAGACATGCAGCTCATACTTGGGGACCTAAATAGCAAAGAACACTTACAGAGTCTGGGACCAAGCTCTCATTGGATGAGTAGGAACAGCACCTTAGCAAGGAAAGCTGAATTCTGAGGAAGGCATCTGTGGCTGTGGGCAGGGTAGGTGCCAAGTTCAAGCCATCTGATGGTTGTAGACACTGGCAAAAGGCCCTGGGTAAGGACAAGCAGGGACCCTCCATAGCAGCGGTTCTCAACCTGTGGGTCGCGACCCCTTTGGGGGTCGAACGACCCTTTCACAGGGGTCGCCTAAGACCATCGGAAAACACATATATAATTACATATTGTTTTTGTGATTAATCACTATGCTTTCATTGTGTTCAATTTGTAACAATGAAATTGGGGGTCACCACAACATGAAGAACTGTATTAAAGGGTCGCGGCATTAGGAAGGTTGAGAACCACTGCTCCATAGGGATCCAAACCAATTAATGGGGGTGATGTGGCCAGGGAGAAAGTCCCAACAGACTTTATCTATTAAATATAAGGTGCCTCGTGGGTACTCACATGCTGATGAGCCCTGGGGAAAGATGACTAGACATAAAATAGGTGAACGCGTGTTTAATTTATCTCAGAGTTTGCAGAATCTCGCGTAAAGAGGCGTGAATGTGGAGACTCAGATCTCCAAGGCGTGTCCAGCTGTCACCCACTGCGTTGCCCAGGGACAGCCATTCATTTGTATGCCTCACGGAGCCTCGTCTTCAAAAGCAGTTCAGAAAGAAGGAACAAATAATTTATGTCCTGCTTGAAAAGTTAATTCATTTATATTAATATTTTGTTTATTATCTCTAAGTTGACCCGATTATTAAATTAACCATTATTTGGTAGCCAAATTTTTGCTGCACAAACAGAATACGAAATGGATTATAGCTATTCTGCGACATCACCGTTAAGAAAGCCCTGAAGATGAAAGGAGGAAAAATCACGGCATAAAAGCAGCTTCAGTTTTGCCTCTGGGCCCCTATTGTCCTTTTTATCCAACAGCAGACAGGATGGAAATATAGGGAGGGTTCTGTCCCCTCCCCCGCCCCCCCCAGCATGTCCATACCCAGTA
>NW_005871273.1:949541-990704 GCF_000147115.1 Myotis lucifugus | reverse complement strand
GCCTTCCATGCAGGTGGTCTTATTGGTATATTGCGCCTTCAAACTGGAGTTCTCCAGTGCTGGGTAGTATTCCAGTGGGTGAATAAACAACCATTATGGGAATTAATATATCAAAGATTCATACAAAAGGAAACGTTTGAATATATGTAGAGCACATGCTTGTTAAGCAGTAGTGAGAAAGAGATCTAATTGGATGAAGGCATTTATGCTTCTTCAAATAGTTCTTTGTAGCAATTGGTAATTATTGCTTACTTATAATTAGTAATACTAAAAATGGACATTCATTATTCATCATTATAAGTGATAATATTTCATTGTTTTAATAAAGAATTCCAATCTGTCACAAAACTGAGGAGGGGTGGGGGAGTGCATGAAAAACATACCAGTCATTGAATTGCTTAGTTGTTCATTCCAGCAGTGGCTGCTAACCTCAGCGGCAGGCAAAGTATTCCTCAAGAAGAAATGGCCAGTCTCGCCCTTGCCCGTGTGGCTCAGTTGGTTAGGCCTTACCCCATGCACTGAAAGGTCACCGGTGTGATTCCTAGTCAGGGCACATGCCCAGGTTGCACATCCCTGGTCTGGTGGATGAGGGAGGCAACCAATTTATGTTTCTCTCTCACATCAATGTTTCTCTATCTCTCCCTTTCCCTTTCTCTCTCTCTAAAAGCAATTAAAACATTTTTATAAAATGATCAGTCTTTAAAATACTGGTTTTGCAATTTCGTATATGTTCAGTGACAGCAAACCTTGCAAGTCATAAGGTGGCAGGCAGTGGGACAAGGCAGGGAGAATTGGGAGATGCCTTTTACTCACTTGAATGAGTCCACAAGTCAGAAAAGAAGGAGGGCCCAGACAATCTGCACTTAATCTCCCCCTACGACCTATGAATAGCCTTCTTACAGGGTCAACTTCTTGTTGGAAGCAACTTCTTAGCTTGCTGAGAAAGCATAAACAAACAAACAAACACATTAGAGAAGGAGCCCAGCTCTCCTTCCTAGTTGCTCCCTCTACTTGCTCCATCTAGGGCAGGGGTCCTCAAACTTTTTAAACAGGGGGCCAGGCCAGTTCACTGTCGCTCAGACTGTTGGAGGGCCGGACTATAGTTTTTTTTTAAAAAAAAACTATGAACAAATTCCCCGTGCACACTGCACATATCTTATTTTGAAGTAAAAAAACAAAACGGGAACAAATACAATATTTGTATTTGCATGTGGCCTGCGGGCCGTAGTTTGAGGACCCCTGATCTAGGGAGACCCCTGATGAATTACAGTTGCTGGGGCAAGAGCTCTGAGGACTTGTGCTTATCTCCCTCCCCTGCCCCCAGTGTAGGATGCAAGGCTTGGCCTGGTTGACAAGCACTCTCTCCAGCAGGAGGGTTGAGAGGCTCAGGGGCTGGGGTTGGAGATTAATTAATGCTAAAAGACACAGTTTGATGTGGCAATGAAATTTCGATTATAATAATCTCTAATTATCTTGTACCAGGGGCGCCCGGCCTCTCCCAGGTGTTTCTTCATGGTTGGGAGTTGCTATTTGTGCATGAAATGAAGCAGACTGCACTTTTGGAGGGGGAGAGGGTTCGAGTGGGAGTGGGAAGGGACCCGGCACTGGCCTGCCTCTGGGCAAGGGCGAGTCTGCAGGACCCCTCTGAGGAAAGTGTAACGTTTGAGGAAAGTGATCTTGGCATCCTATATAATAAAAGCCTAGTATGCTAAGTGTCTGGTCATCTGGTCGGCCGTTCAACCAATCAAAGTGTAATATGCTAATGATATGCTAAGGCCGCTCAACTGCTCTCTGTGATGTGCACTGACCATCAGGGGGCAGATAGTCGACTGGTAGACCAGTCACTATGATGTGCACTGACCACCAGGGGGCAGATGCTCAATGCAGGAGCTTCCCCCTGGTGGTCAATGCGCTCCCACAGGGGGAGCTCCACTCAGCCACAAGCTGGGCTGAGGGCTGGTGAGTACATGGGCCTTGACGGGAGCCTCTCCTGCCTCCATGACAACACTAAGGATGTCCAACTGCCAGACAGCCCCTGAGGGCTCCTGGACTGCAAAAGGGCACAGGCTGGGCTGAGGCGCCCACCCCCAGTGCACGAAATTTTGTGCACCGGGCCTCTAGTTATTTTATAACAAAGCATAACTGAGGAAGATAAGGGATAAGGTGGTGAAGGAGGGAACTGAGCCAGCATCCTTATCCCTTTGCTGGATCAGGCCACATTGTCTAACCTTTCCAGGCACCATTAAGATTTCTTCTCCTGATAGGGATTTCCCGCTGGGAAAGAAGTGCGAGTCCTAATGAGTGAGTGCTGGGGCAAAGGAAATATAGCTTCCCTGGGGGAGAATAGGAGCCCTTATTCCCCCTGCAGACAGCAGATGCCCTAAATAGCCTGAAGCCCAAATACCTATGGTAATCACCTTGTTTGCAAAGGAAATGTGGACCATTCCAGGCTGTGAAACTTCAAGTTTACTTGAGAATTTTGGAGAACTCTCCCAGCCAGGTGAGGAAATTGACAAAGTTTACCTTCTGGAAAAACACATGAGGAGGAGGAGGAGGAGGAGGAGGAGGGGGAGGAGGAGGAGGAGGAGGAGGAGGAGGAAGAGGAGGAGGAGGAGGAGGTGGAGGAGGAAGTAAAATGTCTCACACTCTACACTCTGAGATCAGCAAGACCTTAGAAGAAAACCAAAAAACTTATTCATGGACTCTCCTCAGGGGACCCTTGCACTCCGCTCCCTAAGCCACAGTTCAGGGAACCACGCCATCCCAGGCCATAGAGAAGAAAGGACTGTTTAGAGTTCGGCCACACATCTGCTCTGAGGATGTGGGTGAGCCGCTTAGCACCTCAAAATCTGGTTTTTAATTTGCAAAATGTGGAAGAAAATAGTTATTAATAGTTTACAAAGACTAGTTTCTTGTGATAATGTATTTCCCACAGTGCTCCGCATGCAATAAACAATAAACACAGTTGTTACCAAGAATATTTTAAATATTCCCAGGTTTTGTACCCAAGCACGTAGGCCACCTGAGCTGAAGACGGGAAGAGCCTTTCTCACTGTACACATGACATTGAAAGTAGGCTGATGTGGCATCGAAGGTTTACAAAAGACCAGAAAGGGGCCCTGATAAATTGCTAAACCCTTGGGATAGAGGCGGGTGTCCATCCGGGGTGATGAGCAGTGTACCCCAGAGCCAGGGCTGAGGGACAAAAGCAGCAAGAGTTACAGGAGATGGACACAGGTCAGGCCCTGCAGTTGGTTGCCTCTTTGGGGGGACATCTGGAACATGGTGGGGGGGCAGGAGGCAGGTTGGCAGGAGAAGCAATAGGAAGAGCACCTCAGCCTGTTGCTTAGCTCTCTGCTAGGCTCATGGATCCACATAGAGAGACCTTGGACAGCACCCTTATGAAGCTTGTAACTGGGAGCTTGGGGAATTTTTTAAAAAATTATCCCTTTAAATGAAGCTGGCAGAGGTCTTGCCATGGACTTAATAACAGATTCAATGAAGAGTAAAGCTGTGTGGCTGCAAATACATTAAAGATTTTTTTAAATCTTTAGAGCCAGTGCAGAATGCCTCAGTCATTTAATACAAGGCTCCCTTAGTCTGACAGTTTCTAGTCATACCAGAATGGAGCCCAGTTTCAGCCTAAACCCAAGGAAGCTCTATTACTCCTCACCCTCCACCGTCCCCACTGCACGGCTGTCCAGCCTCTGAAATGGTCTCACATTTGGAAAAGTTTTACATCCTCACCTGAAGAACAGAGTTCTGGGCACAGGCAGCTCTGTGGTGAGGACATGTGCCAACATGGGTTTCCTTACACTGAACAATTGACTGGCTGGGGACAACGGGACACTACTGCCCTGCTCACTCTGATCTGCTTCAACTTGCTTCTACTGATGGACACCCCGGGAAGAAAGCAGCCCGCTTGCAAAAACACCCTGGAGAAGGCGGGGGATACAAGCACACAGTTTCACAATGGGTGTATTTACATTTGGTTGGTTTGGCTGAACAGAAGACAGACTCTCGTCTGTTTTCTATTAGATCCACGATCTGTGTGCAAGAATATAGAATCCAAAGTTGCATTTGTGATAGGAGATGTGTCAGTTAGCACTAGGTGTAGTTGTAGTAAGTAATGGAGGCCTGAAAAATAATGGCTTAAATAATATAGAAATCTGTTTTCTAATATAAAATTTCAAAGATAGGCAGTGCAGGGCTGGCTGGGTGATGTCAGCCACCCAGACCGGCATCCTTAGGGTGAGGCTTGGCCTCACGGTCTGGGCGGGAGCTCCAGCCATCCCACAATTCACCTTCCAAGCAGCACAAAGGGAAGAGGAAAGTCAAAGGGCATGGACCAATCAGGTTCTAGGACCATTCATGGGAGCTTCCACACAACCCTGCTGCTGGCAAGGACTTCATCACGTGGCTACGTCGAACAGCAAAGGCGATTGGGCCACAGGTTCCACTAAAACTTGATAATTCTATGAAGGTGAGGGTGGCTACTGGGATAGAAAGTTAGCAATATCCACCTTAGATCAGGAGAAACCGATGAGATTTAATAGCATAAAGCCTGCTGTTCTCAGGAGGAGATGCTTCTCAAATATTTTTTTATCTCTTCCAAGTCCCAACTCAGCCCCTTATGATTAATCTGAGCTTCAAAGATTCAGGTAAGCTCTTTCAAATTGAACCTAGGGACCATTATGGAAATGTTCAGCTTTGCTAGACTCTTCCAAGCTCTCAGTGCTACCCCTGTCCATACTCTGCTTGAGTTGAACAAAAATCTGTGTGTGGCAAGAGTTGACCAGTACTGATGGTCAGCTCCCCAACTTGCTCTCTCACTCCTTGGCATCCATCCTCCATGCATGGACCACACAGCCCAGGAACGGGAATGAGATCCACTGTCCGAGCAAGTCAGGAGTCAAGGACTCTGCCTATCTGCTCCGATCACGATCCAGCGGGTTCGTTGGAAACTCCGGTTTCTCTTGTTATATCTCTCCCAGGTGGGATCCTGATCATCGCCTTCTGCACTGGGACCTCTTAGAGGTTAATTAGTTAGCTGTACTGCGGGCTGCGCCTCTTAGTGAATATCATTCTCTCTTTATCTCTGGTATATGACGTGAAATTTTATCTAGAGTTTGTTAGGGATTTGTAATCCTTTTTCCTCTGAAAACCTAATATTGAATGATATCTTTGAGATTTTTATTCTTCAGAGCAAGGGAACAAGTGTGGATAAAACTATGCTTTCAGTAACCAAAAGCTACTCCGATTTTTATTGTCTTATATGCTCCACAATGGCCAGCTTGCTTTTCAGTGTCCTCTAGTAAACTCGATTCTATTGGCCGAAGTGAAATCAAATAACTGAGGGAGTACTGCATAGTAGTTAGGAAATCGGGGATGCATTTGGAAATATGTGAATTTCAGTAGGATTCCAGTCCCTACTAACAATTTGATTACCTATTTTTTAGCTTTGTCACCTATTAAATGACAATAATGAAACCTAGTGTGGAGTATTGGGGAAAGTTTATGAGACAGTGTATAGAAAACACTTAGCTTACTGAGTATTCAATTGTTGTGTGTGTGTGTGTGTGTGTGTGTGTGTGTAGGTAATAAATGAATTTACTTCTTAAAGTACCCAGACAGAGGAAAACCATCCAAATAAATAAAGTGCCCAAAGTGATAAAAATTTTCAGTCAACCTAACTTCTCTGTTGCAACCTAACTGCTCCCTGACCATGGTATTGTGACATATTTTCAAAGCCAAGATTAATTTTTAAGTCACTATATTTATTATTTTCTAAAAGTTCCTTATGAAGTTAATAAAAGATGTTAATACCATTAAGAGATTGGAGTACATTTTAAACTATGTATTTTCACTCTAGACAGTAACAATTGATTCACAACTAAAACAATTTGGAAATAAGCATTCTAACACTTCCTCCCACATCCCCATTCATTATGACATTATTTTTCATTGTCATTCACTTTTATTACTACAGTTTTCATTTCTGCTTAGTCCTATTTATAAAGTTAAATGCATTAAAGTTCCACAACCAAAGCATCTTTTACTTCCCCTTCCTCCACTGGATTGGCTCATGCATTCTTACGTGTCTGGGGGTGTTTGCCAATTGCCTCTAAGGCAGTGGTTCTCAACCTTCTGGCCCTTTAAATACAGTTCCTCATGTTGTGACCCAACCATAAAATTATTTTCGTTGCCACTTCATAACTGTAATGTTGCTACTGTTATGAATCGTAATGTAAATATCTGATATGCAGGATGGTCTTAGGCGACCCCTGTGAAAGGGTCGTTCGATCGCCAAAGGGGTCTCGACCCACAGGTTGAGAACCGCTGCAAAGGCAACCCAACTGCCAGAATATTTTGGGGTCGCATTTTATTTTCCTTAGATTGTGGTAAGCACCGCTCTCATATCACCTAGCATTGGTTGTTACCTTGGAGGAAACAAAAATTAGCTGGTATTTATTTATTTCATATTTTCCTGGTGACTTCGCCCCCAGCACATCCTTCCTTTATCCCCGATGTTCAATATGCGACGAGGATGTGTTCCAGCGCTCATCATTCTGAATCATTTGTAGGGAACGTGGTGTGCTCTCTGACCCATGGATTCAGTTATTCTTTCATTTTGGGGGCTCTCCTCATGGATTAAATGCTTTGGTGTAGTTTTAGGCTTTTTGGTCCAAGAATACCACATTTTCTTATGTTGGATTCCCTCAATAGTTATTATATTTCTGTAATTGCTTTGTCTTTTTCCCCCAGCATTGACAAGAATATCTTGGGCCTTTCCTTTATGCCAGCAATTGAATTTCCATGTCTCCTTTTTTATTACTGATTTTCCATTTACTAGTCATGAAATAATCCTCAGTTTAGGCCTTAGGTCCATAAGTATCACTTTTTTCATTCTATGCTGTAGTTTTTCAATCTTTTCTCTAAGTCTTAATTTATTGTACATTCATTGTAAGGACAAAACACTCACATGGAATATTACTGTGCATTTTAAATTGGATTTCCTTCTGGAGAGGGTTCTTCACTTGCAGCTTGCAAGTCAACTTCCTTTCTCTATTTCTAACCTGGTCTTTTGCTTCTTGTTGTAATGTATTTACAGAGCTGTCATTGCACTTCCTTTCATCTTGATCATTCTTGGGCATCTCTGTTTACACCATCTACTTGTTCTGATTTTCTCTTCCTATGAATCCAGAACCTGCTCTGAGAGCCAGAGGCCTGGCATTCTGCTTCATGACCCATGTTCTGAGGGCCCAGCAAGGGGGAGAGGTCAACAAAATGTTTGAAGTATTTCTTAATAATTGGGCTCATATGTATCCTCTCACATTTTCTTAGACGTACATTCCCAAGGGGGCATCCTACACTTCAGAGTACAATGGACCCTTGAGCAACACAGGTTTGAACTGCGCAGGTCTGCTTATACCCAGATTTGTTTCCAACAAATACGCACAGTGCAGTAAAAGTATTTTCTCTCATGATTTTCTTAATGACAGTTTCTTTTATCTAGCTTACCTTATTATAAGAATACAGTATGTAATGCATATGTTCATCAACTGTTTGTTATTGGTAGGCTTCCGGTCAATAGTAGGTTATTATTAATTAACGTTTGGGGGAGTCAAAAGTTATATGTGCATTTTTGACCACCTGGGGTCGGTGCCCTAAACCTGCATTGGTCAGCGTCACCTGGACTTCATGTGGAAACACTGAAGGCTTCACCTGAGTCGACAAAAACCAATCCTCTTTGAGAGGCTTTTGTGATTCCTCTTCACCTGTTTTATCAATCTCTTCTGGTCCATGGGCTTCGAATGGCACTTGATGTTGGATGCATTGTATTGAAATCGAGACCCAACAAAAGTGGTTATTATGGCTTGATTCATTTTTGAAACTCGGTTTTCCATAAAATAATAAATTTATGGGACTCGTGAAATGGAGTTGTATCTTCTCAACTTTTAAAGAAAAAGTTTAAGTTGGCTGCATATCCTTCTGTTTCACCTAAGATGCATGGACTCTCTCTCTCTCTCTCTCTCTCTCTCTCTCTCTCTCTCTCACACACACACACACACACACACACACACACACACACACACACTGAAAGCCATGTGATTTAGAAGAGCAAACAGCTGGACAGAAAACCTGTCTGGTCTTAATGAATCAGAACTCCTACTATGGAGAGCAATTTCAGAATCGTATAGGGAGGGGCTCCGTTCCTCATGGTATGTTATGTTCAGCCATTGCACATTAGGGGAGAAGGAGAACATGAAACAACCCAAAGCCCTGAATATCCAGAGCAGCTCAACTCTATCTCTTCAAAGCCTTGTTGAACCAGAACCCCCATGTGAGCCGTTTCGAGTTGCGGATCTGTTTGCAAATGAGCTTGGAGTACATTGGGTGAACCCCATGGTTGGTAAATTCTATTTCACTTCACCAGTGAGCTGAGAAAGCATTGGATAATGTGTTCTGAGTTGTGGATCTGTTTGATTGCATTGTTGCAAAGTGGGAATTGTTTTTGCAACATAGATTCTTAATCACTGAGGCATCTATGATTCAATGCCTCCAAAATTGGCTGAAATTGAAAGTTAACTATACTGCAGACGGCTTATTCTGGTGTATAATTGAAAATAAATTCTAATAACTCTTCTCAAAAGAGCTGTTCAGAGGAAATTTCAAGCACACACGTGCCCCCCCCCAAAAAAAAAAAACGCTTGCTCAAACAGACTTTTCCTCTGCATATGCACTAATGAAAACATGCTAAGCTCGTCTTCCTGTGATTTGAACACTTGTAAACGTGTTCCGCAAAGTGCTCCTCGAGCCTTCATGTTGGGGAGGTCTCATCCTTTCTCTTTGAAGTCACTTGAGGATCATTTTACATAAGAACAACCCAGCAGGAAAAGCAAACAAACCAGATCAAAATCATGAGTTTTTAAAATCAGTTCCAAGATGAAATTCCAGCTCCAACTTTGTGACATGGACAATTATCCCCCCCACCCCCCAACTTTAGTTGCTACCTCTGCAAAATGAATTTAACAATATCATTTATTTTTTCTTGCTTTGCATAGTTATTATAATAATACGTGAGAAATAATGCATGTATGTGAACAGTATTTTGTACATATTTGTTACTCAACTCGTTGTAGAAATTATATGTGGATATGTGCACGCATACATAAAGTCTGTATATTCCACCAATTGACGCTCTTCTCTCTCTCTCTCTCTCTCCTTCTCTTTTCCTCTCTCTCTAAAACCAATAAAATAAAACTTACAAAACCTTTGTTCAAAAATGGCCTTTAAAAGGTGGCTAATAAGTAAGAAGGCATTATTCTGAAATTTCTCTGGCTAAAATGGGATGAGGCTGGCCTCAAGTCCTACCTTTTTTGACACCCATCTATACCCCCTTTTGAATGGCTTGAAGGCCATAACATATGTCTGGTTTGCATTCTAGGAAGCTAGATCCTAGGTCCAAGGTTTGCCTCTAAATAGCTGAGGGATATTGAATAATCCCTTCAGTCATAGTTTTAATATCTCCTTGCATGCCATTTGAAAATATCTTCACAAGTTACAATTTAGAAACTAGTAACCCTAGCCATAACGGTGATAGCTCACACCCGTGGTGCTCAACCTTGGCTGCACATTAGAATCACCTGGGAATTTTTTTAAAATCCTGATTTCTGGGCCTCATCCTCCGGAAATTCTGTTTCTTTGTTATGGGGTGGGGCCACCACATGAGTAACAAGAAACAGAATTTCCGGAGGATGAGGCCCAGAAATCAGGATTTTACAAAGATTCCCAGGGGATTCTAATGTGCAGCCAAGGTTGAGAACCACTGGCTTAGACTCATGGAGGGCATACAGGCACCCTTTTAAGAACGTTGGTGTGACTTGACTTCAATCTTTGCAGCCACCTTAAAAGGCTGGGACTATCGTCATGCTCATTTGATAAAAGAGATACTGAGGCCCGGAGAGGTCGGGTCACTTGCTAGAGGTCGCACAACTGATTCTGGCAAAGCTGGGATCTAAAGCCAGGCCATCTAAGCCCACACAGGCACTCCTATCTCTTGCTGCCTCTCTAACAGATAGGAGAAGGTGGTAGTCACGGCAGTACAGGCCGAAGTATTCTAGAATGTTAAGATACTTGTTAGCATCGAGATAATTGCAGTCACAGCGTTTGAATTGAAAAGTAATATTAACTTATTTTTCCTTTACTGGTTCGGGGGATTTCCTATGAAGCAACTGACCAGACTTTTCTTTGCTCATAGCATGTGTTCCTCTTCCTCCACGCAAACACCAACATTGCCTTTTATCCAAAGGGTTTTGCTAAAGTGACAATGCTGCTTTAAATAAAGCCTTACAAGTCTAAACACACGACCTGTGCTCCCTTTCCCCTCAAGCCCCAGACACCCTAGGGGTCCTCAAACTTTTTAAACAGGGGGCCAGTTCACTGTCCCTCAGACCGTTGGAGGGCCGGACTATAGTTTAAAAAAAAAACCATGAACAAATTCCTATGCACACTGCACATATCTTATTTTGAAGTAAAAAAACAAAACGGGAACAAATACAATATTTGTATTTGCATGTGGCCCGCGGGCCGTAGTTTGAGGACCCCTGCGTGACCCGGTAGGTCATGCATGCAGTCCTGGCAGCATCGGGAATTGCAAGACTCAACTACGTCACTGTTCTACAAAGAGATGGAAGCGGCTCTTTCCAAAGCACAGGTGTTGCCCCTGTCCCACAGGCACAGCCCTCTCTCGTGCTTTCCCGGGAGGTTGGCAGCCTTTCAGGAGGGAGGAGCCATATTCCGCTCCCCTTGAGCCAGGGCAAGACGGGAGTGTCCATCCGTCCACCCTGGGAGAGGACAGAGCAGAGAAACCCCAAGAAACTCCAATTGTGAGCATATCTTTTTGTTTCTTTCTTCTGTGATTTCCTGCTGATCCTCTAACCTTACAGCTGGGAAGAATATAGTCTTAACAGGGCGTTCTTAAGCTGGAAACAGTAGAAAGCCAAAGTGAAAGACAGCATTGCCTCGTGCGGGAAAGATAAACATATGTGGCTTCCTGTTGTGACAAAAAGACAGACTAAAAGGAAAAGTGGGTTCCAGAAAGATTTGGAGTCCCAGGGGTGGGGAACCTTTTTTCTACTAAGGGCCACTTTGATATGTATAGCATCATGGATGGGCCATACAAAATTATCCACTTAAAAATTAGCCTGTTCTATTCGGTCAAACATTTAATTAACTCACCCCTATCTGTTGCCTTGGCTGGGCCAGACCAAATGATTTTGTGGGTCTTATATGGCCCGTGGGCCAGATGTCCCCCACTCCTGGTTTAGACGCATAGATGTCAAAACAGACCATGGACAGAACGTGCAGATTTGGGGCATTTCGTCCCTGAAGGTACAGATTAGGAAGACAGTTGCCTTTCCTGGCAGAGGCTCCCCTCAGGCTCTCAGAAGCCATCCTTCAGTGCCTCCTGAACCATAAGATTGACCTAATTTGCTGTTCCCTGTCTTGTTAATGAGGCTAAGTACATCCCACTGCTTTGGAAAGGGCCTTGCAGTGCGAATCCAGAGCCCAGGCTGCGGGGGCGTCCAGCTCCACGTCCAGCTCCACAGGTGACTTCACCTTCTCACCCTGGGCCTGCCTCTAGCTCAGCGGTTCTCAACCTTCTGGCCCTTCTGGCCCTTTAAATACAGTTCCTCATGTTGTGACCCAACCATAAAATTATTTTCGTTGCTACTTCATAACTGTCATGTTGCTACTGTTATGAATCGTCATGTAAATATCTGATATTCAGGATGGTCTTAGGCGACCCCCGCCAAAGGGGTCACGACCCACAGGTTGAGAACCGCTGCACTAGCTCCACAGGGAAACCACCTGTGCAGGCCCCTAAACCAGGGAGTCACGCTTGTCCCTCCCTCTCCAACACTATGAAACCAGAACCACCAGGAGGGACCAGACATCACTGTTTGGTCGAGGTTCAGAATGACCGCATGGACACATGGGTCCTCCTCATAGGTGACCAGAGGCTGCTGGTGTCTACCTTCTGTTCTCCTGCCAGGTTGTGGTGTTAAACTGGTTACATGCGTTTTCCAGGCAGTAAAACCAGGTCTGTGTGCTTGTTGTTGGCACAAATACAAAGGGAATTATGGAAATGGCGCTGCTCAGAGACCTGGAATTGGCCTACACAATACACACATTCTTAGGCGCCGTCCCCCTGTGCTCATTGCCACGTAAGGAAAATGAATGGATGGATGTCCACAAGGTCACTGCTTGTTAACTTCCATGGTCAGAATTGTATGCAGTACCAAGGTCAACAGGATGGCGATGAGCATCATGAATGAGGATGTTTTCCCCAAACACTAGGCTGAGGAGGTCTGTGAAATGAAAATGCATTTCATTAGAACATCCGGACTTTATCTAGTCCACCACTGTGGCCTTGGATAAGTTCCTAACTTTACTGAGGATTCGGTTTTTATTATTATTTGTAAAAACAGGGGAGTTGGACTGGATCGGTGGTTTTCAAAATTATTTTACAGTGGAAGCCTTGTAGACTAAACCAGATTAAATAGGGGTTTCTCGGGCCGCAGCCAGGGGTGGTGGGAGCAGGGCTGCACCGCTGTGAGGGCTCCCTGAGGCCACCAGGAACCCTCCGGGTCTGGTGAACTCAGAAGGGGTGAGAGAGCTGAATCTCATCAGTGGAGGCTGGCCTGCGTGCCTGGGGCTGTCAGCCTGCCTGCCTTCTCCCCCTCCTTTTACAGGGAGAGGAGCAGGGCTGAGAGCCGGTGGTGGTCACGTGCAGTACACCAACGTGGAAATGCGGTAGAAAATCCCCGAGTTTTCTTAAAGCTCTAATATCCTGGATTTTCAGACCTCTTATCCTTAAATGTCTCTTAAATGAAGTGGAGAAGTAAGAGCTACCCACCCACATTTTTACAGTAGAGCCATTTCCCGGCACAAAGTGCAGCCGCTTTAGAACAGGTGATCGTGTTGAATGGACAGAGATGAGCATGGAGAATGGGACCTGGAGACCCAGGAGGACTGGGAAGAGAGCTCAGGCGTCCTCAGCATATTAGAAAGTCGAAGTGCTTTGGAGTTGAGGCAGTATTCCATTCTAGAAACTGGGGAGAGAGACGGATAGTTGCTTGCAAGAAGAAGAACAGTTTGAGGAAGTGGGGAACTCCCTTTGAACCAGATGAAACAATATAAAACTCCAATAAACTCAGGTATCACTTGGAATTAATGGAGGACAAATTGAATCTGCTGTTAACTTAAACACCCATCTGCTCACATCCCTGGAGCCCATAAATTTGTGGGGCTAATTAGTGGTTGCTATCCTGAGAGCAGCAGGGGGCTAACCACATTCCCTGGGGTTTTGTTACACACACAGCCCATTCTCCCTGCCTCTTCCCACACCTGAGCTGGGAGGGTGGGGAGGAAAATGGAGATGGCTCAACCTGAAGTATTCCAAAGGGTTGGCAAGAGGCAGTGGTGGTTGGCCATAGTCTCACCTGGACCTTCCAGAAAGTTCCAGTTGAGAAATCTCCAAGTCAATTTACGTTTTCTGTGCTATTACAACAAAGATTGCTTTTCCTCCTCTATCCAATTATCGTCCCTCCCCTCCCTCAGCCCCCCTCTGCCGCCTGACTTGACTTCTCTAAAAGCAATCCTGTCTTTACCAGAACGTGAAGGCTTAATCCAGGCTCTCCGGCATAATCACTGCTTAATTAAGTCAGGCCATGTCTCGCGTTCCAGGATGGTTTCCAGAGGGCTCAATTTTACTTCTGCTCAAAATTAATATTTTACATTTTACCCTTAAAAGAAACAAGAAAAGAGCTTGAAAAAGAATTCCAGAAGAGAGGCATGAGAGAAACGTCCAGGGAAATAGAGAGATCCCGTTTCCACTCCCATTATAGAAACATGCACGCCTCGGTCCTTCCTCCCAGCAAGTGTACTCGATCTGTAACATTCGCTTTAGCAAAACAAAGCATGGCTCAAGGTGATTAAATGGCGAGGCCGCTCCTGGTGAATGTTTTGACCCTTTCCATGCCCCTGCTCTATCCTGGCCCTACCTGTCCTGGCCCAGGGCTGGGGACCCTGCTGACTGTTCCTGACAGAGTGTACCTGGTGGACCTGTGAGCAGGTACATCGGAGCTCTATGCCAGTGGTTCTCAACCTCGGCTGGACATTAGAATCACCTGGGAATCTTTAAAATCCTGATTTCTGGGCCTCATCCTCCGGAAATTCTGTTTCTTTGTTACTCATGTTGTGGCCCCACCCCATAACAAAGAAACAGAATTTCCGGAGGATGAGGCCCAGACATCAGGATTTTAAAAAGATTCCCAGGTGATTCTAATGTGCAGCCAAGGTTGAGAACCACCGCTCTGTGCCCTTATTATGAGGGTGGAAGACCCAAGAGACAAATTGACATTATACCTTTTTCCTCAAGAGCTAGACAACGACTGCTCTGTGTTTCAGTCCAGCATTCTCAGGGGCTCTGTGCACGAAGCTTGTGCAGACATTTACCCTGAGATGGCAGGGAGCCCACTATTGCACAGGCAGGTGCAGGACTGCTGGCCCTACCCAGCAACCTTGTCTGTTATCCATTCAGTCATTCAAAGAATATGCGCTGACTTCCTTCCCTATACCAGACTAAGTCCAGTTGCTGGAGCAGCAGCAATGAGATGCAGACCTGAGTGTGGCCATCCTCCAGTCTGCAAATCTGTGGGTCACCGGGCATGGGTCAGACTGAGTTCACTGTACACTTAGGGTGCATGAGGGGGAGCTGGAAAAGAGGGATTGGAGAATCCTCTAACAAAGATGGGAGGTAGATCCTGAAGGCATAGCCTGCCTACAATGGTCTGACTTGGATTTCTGCAGGAAGGTCAAAATCACATGCACACAGACAGCCTATATTTTTTCTATCACCATTAATTATAAGATGACCTCTGCAGAATCTCCCAGGGGATACAGGTGAGGGGGGATCTATCCAGAAGCTGAGGAGCAGGAGACATAATGCCATGGCTTCTGTGTGTAAGAGACCCTCCTGTGAGAGCCCTTCCTTTTACCCCCAGACTCCCCTCCTCCCTGCCTCCCAGCTGAGATCGGGGCTGTCGTGGTGGGAGAAGAGGGATGGATGGAGGGAGGTAGAAGATGCTCAGAGCCACCAGTTAGACTGAGTATCTAATCATTTATCTAACCACATGGAACATGTGAATCTATGAGAACATACCTGATAACCTGGATATGAATATGTCACCTGATATTCTATTTCCGGTAGAATGTGGCAGGATGCTGAAGATCTTTATCCTAGGGCCTCAGGTGACTAAGGCTGCACCAGGGCTCTTCCTCCTCCCTTCCTCTGCATCACTGCTGAGCCAGGTGGCCCCTCCATCCTGGTCTCATGGCCACCATACAGCACTAGCAGAAGAGGGTGTCTGCTACGTAGCCCGCTGTTGCTGGGGGGACTGCCCGATTTTGTTAGTTGCACAGAAATGGATTATACCAAATCCTATATAAGATGGTTATGCAGTACCAGCAGGGATTGAGATATCCTTTCATAGGTATATATACCTTTTAGGAAAATACTTATTATAAAGGGCTTAGTTTATAGACTTTCTCAATTTCCTAAATTTTTTATCAACATGATTGATTTGTCTTAAGAAGACTGAAAGATACATTTCCTTTAGCCAACTTAAGTAAGAAGAAAATATATTCTTTTTCCTGGAAAGGAATTTAGAATGGCAATTAGTCCATGTATGTTCAGGTGCTTTATAATGGTACCTGGGACTTCATCGTTTATCTCATTTAGGGCATTGCTACCAAATGTTTCTACAGTGAACAGTCTTGAAACATTGCCCACATTTGCTTTGTCAGCCTTTACTGGGTGCAGATTTGAGGGTAGCTATACTCCTGGTCCATATAAAAAGGTACCATGGGTTGAGCCCTCCCTATACTCCAGGCCCTGTGTTAAGGGCTTTATTTACAGGGGCTAAACCACATGAATCACATGAGATAGATACTATCATTAACCATTTAATAGGTAGGAAAATGGAGGCACTGGGAAATTAAATGACCACCCAAGGTGGTAAGAATATGGTGGAGTCTAGTTCCCATGACCAGGCATGTGCTTGACAACCTTATCCTGCTGCTGCTTAGTAGCCGCCCCCTCTGGCGAGGTACCTCCTCCTCCTCTCAAATGTGTTTATTATTCTCAGTCTTTCTACAAAGCAGGGAAGTTCTGCTAGTCAGAGCCCAGTGGCTAGAGAAAGGGCAAAGGCAGCAGGCTTTCTGGGGGAAGGAGTGGGAGTGCATTCATTACATTTCAATAACACCTTTCACGTTCAGACCTACTTGCTAAGTAGGGATAGGAATTCTGTAAGTTAAACCAGTGTGAAGTCCTCTCTACCCTTCAAGGTGTGTCTTGCTCTTGTTATAGTCATCCAGATTTAAAATCCACCTCTTCCATGAAGCCTTCTTCTGATTCTTTACTTTGTCATTCTACTGCATTTAGGTCTACATGTCTAGATTTGTAGATGCACTTGGAGATATATATGTATACACACACACACAATGCAGGATTATACTGTATCTTTATATATATGTATCCACATTTCTTGCATCCTCCATTGGATTGGAAAGCTCCCCTTGGAAAGAGTTAATGTTCTCTCTTCTATACGATTCTTCCTATAAGACCTTATGTAGGCCTGTTAACAGTGGGTTATGTGGAGCACAGCATGAATGAACAGCTCATGTTGGGAACTGGATCATGATCTCAATGCCATTCTTCAACATCAAAGATGTCCATGATGCTTGGTCTTTGCAAAAAGAAATACAAAGGCTTCTAACCATTAAGAGTATGAAAGCCCAAGACCAATCTTAGCTATAACATGTTGGAACAGAAGGACATGTGGAATAGGCTGCTAGAATGTATTTATGCAGTCAGCACAGAGGAATAGACAAGAGGGCAAGTCTACTTCATGGATTGGCTTCAAGGGAAAATACCCAACCAATCACTAGGACAGGGGTCAGCAAACTGTGGCTTGTGGGTCAAATCTGACCTGTGACCTGTTCTTAAAGTTTCATAGAAACACAGCCACCCTTGTTCCTGTAGACACAGTCAATGGCTGCGTCAGAGGCAACAGCAGGGCCGAATAGTGGGGCAGAGACTGGAGACCCAAAGCCGAAGTGTTTACCGCATAGCCCTTTTCTCTGCTTCTACTTTTGATACAGCTTTCTTTAAACTCCACATGGAAAAATATCTGAAATCCAATTCTTTCCCCATGCCTTAGCCCACTTCCTCCCCTTTCTACAAATAGCAATTTTAAAAGATCTCCAGAACTTTCATTTAGGCAAGTCAATTATTCTTCAGAATATTCAGTGCTATGATCTATTTAGATACAGATTTGAGATGCGGTTCCAGATTTTTTAAAATTGTACTTTACCTCTTTCCAGTGCATTTTAGCAAAAATGGTACTAAAATCCTTTGTGCTTTGTCTCACACTTGGACTCTCTTTGCCAAATCCTGCAATTCAGCCAGGAATTTCTGGGGGCAGGTGTGAAAAACAACAGACAGCTCTTGACACCTCCAACCAGAAAGGCGTAGAGGGAAATTGAGAAGAAATGAACTTTAAAGGGGGTTTCGATCTCAGGCAGTTCCAATACGATGCATTTCCTGCTTTTCAGTATTTACTTTTCTATTATAGAAGAAGACAAAGATGTGCTCAGGGTGTGGGGCCATGTTCACATCATTAGGTGTTCACTAAGGAGTATGCAATGCCCTAAGTCGAGAACTGTATGGACCCAGGAAACATGAGAGGAGGATGGAACCCATAGGCTCCCTTGCAGGGCTCCCTGGCCTTCAGCTAAACATAAAAAGTTAGCCTTCCGACCCAGGCAGTTCCGCCTGATAACTCTGGGCTAAGTCATCTTAAACCTCACACATTTATCTATAGGATTATGTCCCCCACCAACCTTTCTTAACTAAAGGTCAAGCGGATCTTGGAAATGGCTCTAGAAATAGCAAGGCAAGTCCTTGAGACGCCGAAGCATTTGGTCCAGGGAAAACAGGAGCCCTGAGCAAAGAAAGAAATGCAAAGCTTACTTCAAACTTGAGCGCCCCACCATGCAGGATTTCCTTAAGTGCATGGATGGACCTCAGGAGGTTGTTGGCATGAGCCAGGATGGCACAGAACATCCGGGACCTGTGAGAATGGCACCATAGGGACAACACCCACATTGTCTGTTGTGCTGCACTGTAGGATGTTATAGGAAAGAGACCGTTTTTAAAAATGTATTTGTTCATCGACGCCAGAGAGGAAGGAAGAGAGAGAGAGAGATAGAAACATCAATGATGAGAGAGAATCACTGATTGGCTGCCTCCTGCACGCCCCCCACTGGGGATCGAGCCCACAACCCAGGCATGTGCCCTTGACCAGAATTAAACCTGGGACCCTTCAGTCTACAGGCTGACACTCCATCCACTGAGCCAAACCAGCTAGGGCAGGAAAGAGACCTTTTGAGGGAGCCCTTAGCCCTCCATACAAGGAAGGACAAGACATGGAAAACAGCTTCGGCATGTGGACTATCCAACAATGAGCCTCCCAGTCGGCTATGTATTTTTTATACATGACTCATTGGATTCTTGCCAAATTTCTGAGTACTGTAAACCATGCTCATTTGATAAATAAGAAAATTAAGCCTTAACGGAGTTAAACAATTTTTCCGAAGTTATATAGTTTGTAAATGATAGACCTGGATACAAACGCATACCTGTTTTTTTGCTGCACACTGCTGGGTCAAAATGTTATTATCCCAAGCTCTTGGGGACCAAAGCTGGGAGAAAAAGTTGGCTTTTGTGTAGCTTATAGGTAAGTTTTTTTTTGTGTATGTGTGTTTTTAAACCCACTATAAATGGTGAGTTTAACATTTACTTTGCGTGAGCTCCATTAGGCATACACTGTGTCTGTCCTAAGCTAAGCACAGCTTAGGAATTTGCTTCTTTTGGTAATATATACTCTTAACAATCCCATCTCTTAGTAATACTGAAATATCTTAATGATAATACCAGAAAAAGAAAGGAGGTGAAAGTGTGGGTGGTGGTGGCATGTAAACCATCACAATCCTGTCCTCTCATTATACTTTATCCTGTGGCACAGGAATATGGAACCTGAGATATATTGAACATTTCTTTGGAGGCCTTCTTAAGGAACATTCATGAACTACATCCAGAAAGAGGAAATGGGCGGATAGAAGTCACCCTGGGTCATGTAAATACAAATGCAAAGCAAAGGGACCTGGCAAATATTGAAGCATGAGCCAGAGACAAAAGTGGCCTTATGTTGTCCCCTGAGGTGTGCACAGGGCTGGTCACTTCATGGTGTCATGTGCCAGGTACATGGAGACAGGTGTGCTGCTGACAGCCACGTGTATTCAGATAGGCACTGCCACTCTCGCTAGAACACACAGTGGGAGATGGAAGCACTTCTTTCCCTGAATCCTAAGTAAGAGCGATAGTAATTAAAGCACTGTGCATGGCACCATGGATCTTCCTTAGGGAATTTACGTAAATCAATTAAAGGTAAATATCATTGCTTTGATAGCCCTATATGGGTCTATGGTAGTAAGGGCTCAGGAAACTTCCAGAAAGAGAATGCAGTGTCTGTTTGTGTATGTGGGGGAGGGAGAGTGGGAATGAGCATTGACTGTGATAGTAAGTGGTCGGAGCATTCCCAAGCCCCTTTGAATACCTGGAGAGAGCACCATAATTCATAATCCTGAAATGCATAGGCTGATAACTGCCTTAATCACTAGAGAAACATGGCTGAACTGTACTGAAGTAAGCCATAAAACTTATTACAAGATAACAAGATTCTATCTAGTCTCCAAGGTCACGTTAGAGCTTCATGAGGTCAAGGAGTTAATCACCTGCTCAGTAGAAGCACCATAGATAAGAAACTCGGTGTGTGTGTGTGTGTGTGTGTGTGTGTGTGTGTGTGTGTTAGAACTCCCTGGATTCTAGTACAATAGACATAGCCAGGTAGCTGAAAGGAAAGTGGATGGCACCCTATGAATAACCAACTATTCTATGCTTTTTTATAAAACTTTGGAGTGAAAACTTCTGGGGTTTCAGTCATTGTTAAATGGAATTGCTTTGCAAAGTTAGCATTTTCCAGACTGATCTTGCTCCCATGCGGTTCAGGTGAGCTGTCAGCGGGTGAGCAGTGTGGCAGGGCATGGCTGTAGAGTGAACAAGACTATGTCTTCCCCACCGGCCTGGTGAAGTGAGACATGGACAGCGACACAGGGTTGGGTCTTAGGCATCACCTACTCTCATCTCCTGCGTCCATCACCTGAGGGATGAAGGCCCAGGGGTCAGGGCTGTCCAAAGTCCCCCAGGCCCTTCATGGTGGAGCAGGACGAAGAGGTCGTCCAGGGAGCTATTTCACCAAGAGATCAGGTTCTCTGAGAGGGAAAGGCAGAGGCTGTGGGCAACCAGTGTCCTTCCCTGGCGATGAAACCCCTAACAGTGCTAAGGACACGCCCTCTTATGTGTGGGGTTTCACCCTCACATCCTCAGGCATGTGAGGAGGGGCCTCAGAGTCATGTTGATTAAGTCTGGCCCAGGAGCTCTAGTTGCTCCTGTGCTTTGTCCTCATTTGATGAGGGTGGCGCACACTCACCTTCTCTCCAGGCCCTAAACCAGGGGTGGGCAAACTTTTTGACTCGAGGGCCACAATGGGTTCTTAAACTGGACCGGAGGGCCGGAACAAAAGCATGGATGGAGTGTTTGTGTGAACTAATATAAATTCAAAGTAAACATCATTACATAAAAGGGTACGGTCTTTTTTTTTTTTAGTTTTATTCATTTCAAAGGGGCCAGATCCGGCCCGCGGGCCGTAGTTTGCCCACGGCTGCCCTAAACCCTACATTTGCTCTCACGCGTCACCATAGTTTCCAAGAAGCTAGACCTCAATCTGCATCTTAGTCTAAATCTCCACGTCCTGGGTCTCTCAATAAACACCGAAGAACAGCAAAAATAACAAACTGCCAAGAGGATGTTCATAAAGAAAAAGTGAAGTTATGTCCTGGTGCGTAGAAAGTTCTCAATACACATCATCATCATCATCATCATCATCATCACCATCAATTTAAGAAAAGTTGTGTTGAGGGATATAAGGAAAGGAGTGATTGACTAGTTTTTAATCATCACTATGGCTTTATTAAAGGAAATGGGCTGAAATCACAGCCAAAAAATCTAATTTTGAAAAAATAAAATTACTGGGAAATTCTTTTATTTAATTCCAAGGAAATAGCTAAAAAGCCCTCTGCTTTCTTCTTGGGATGATAAATGAGTTCTTGTTTGGAGACGGGAGCAACTCCAGTGCTAACTCTAAATGTTTTCAGGCAGTTAGATACCATCAATCATCAATTAATTGCATGTACATTTAAATCTACTGACCAGAAAGTCTCGCTTTTTGCTTGTTTTTTTTTGTTTTTGTTTTTTTTTTTTGGTACATGTGGTTTATAAAACTGTAGCTGAAAAAAAATGAGGAATTATGTCACTTACTTAGTGAAACAGAACACAATACTCTGGGTCCTGCCTTCTGCAAATGCCAACTCCTCTCCAAAACATCTAACGTGAAGTTTGCTTTGTGAAAAAAAAATTATTAAACTCCCCAATTATGCACTTATTGAGGATTTACTGTGCTAGATCTGTGTAGGTGGTTATTGCAGAACTAATCCTCAGTAAATACATTTTTTGATAATCAGTTGATTTTCATTTAACACCCACTAATCACCATATACCCTCTCGTCGTGTATATCTAGTAAAAAACAAACAAAACAAAACAAATGGAATAAATTCCACCCAGTTTTTAAAACCATTTATGGAGAATTAACTCCTTGTTGCTCTCGGCACCCAAATCAATTGGACACATTCAGTGGTAAATGTTAAGTGGGATTCCCCGGTAGGTGCCACGGAGTAAATCTTACTCGCTGACCTTGGTAGGATTCTTGGATAGACATTTAGCTTGGGGCTCAGATGCTTCCAATTTCCTCCCTAGGCTGATGCTGGATGACAGAAGCATAAAAGCCAAAATGGACCCACGAGGAAGAGGGTGCGTGGGCAGCTCACTGACCATGCAGTCCTGACGGGCTCTGTGAGCGGCTGAGTAAAGGCTCCAATAGCCAGAGGTGATGGCTAACAGAGTTGCCCCTGCCCAGGAAGCTGACAGTCTCCCATCAGGGTCCTTAGAACATGGAGGGCACAGGAATCGGGGTCTGCCACTGAATTCTAGACCCAGGGGTTAACAACTTGTGACCTTGGGGAAATGATGACCTCCCTAACATCAGTTTCCTCTTCTGTAAAATGGGAACATAAAGGGATATTGACCTCATGGGACTTTGCATCAAATGTGATAGGAGCGCACAAGAAAGGACAATGTAGGACAATTTACATGGCACAGCACAGACATATTGATACTATCATTGTGATGTGTTTCCCATGAGAACAGGTATTGAGATAATACACAGTGGTTTCTGATGAGGCTTTCTTGGCAACCCAATGCATTGATTGAGAAGGTAGTTATCCAGATACCACTCCAATTTCCAATGGCCATAAACCAAAACGATCAAGGCGGTGCTCCAGTCTCGCTTCCCTTGCAGGGGGCGGGGACCCAAGCCCACAGGGTCGATGGCTCTCCTCCTAAGTGCTCAGCCCACTCCTGCTATTGATCTTTTTGGAAGCGTGCTCCTTGGTAGTGCTGTCACTTATGTCTTGTCACTTGGAACAAGACAGCAGTTGCCTCGCCGTAAGTCTGGAAAGAGCCAGAGCAGTTCCTGGGTGTCACCCCTCTCCTCCTTAGGGACTTCGTGAGGTCAGAATTCTGCAGCTAGGAGCTCCGGGGTATGACCCAGGTCAGCATGCCTGCCCCTGGCTGCTCGGGGGCCTGAAGGGAAGAGGAGGAACTAGACCCACTCATTAATGAACAAGCAACCACACAAGGTGCTCGTCCCTCCCTGCAGTGGGGCAGGAATCTCAGCAAGTCCAGGGGCTGTACACACCCTGGGAGGCAGGAGGAAGCGCTGGGACACGTGGCAGCTGGTGGCCGCGCCGCATCCTCCAGATCAGAAAGCCACTTGAAATGCAACCTGTGCAATTGCCTTCGTCTTTTACTGCTCGGCCAGACTGTGTACTGGGGCAAACTTATTGCCCGTCTCCTAAAACTCCCCATAAAACCCATAGATCATGGCTACAGCCTTATTGCGGCCGCCAGCCTGCTCACGCAGTGCCGCTGTGCCTGTCTGGGTGACGCGGGCCTCGGTTTCCAGGTCCCCACGGACGTACACTGTATGGATTCCAGAGCTACTCCAGAAAGAGGAGGAAAGGAAGGGGACCCCACAGTCTCTCTTTTTTAAATCCCTCCCTTTTATGGATCTTGTTCTGAAGGTGTTCCTTTTTGTCATCCTTTGTTCTTCCAGTCTCCCTTCACCCTGCCTCTCTCAGCCTCAAGAAACAGATGCGGGACTTTAGAAAGACAACTTCATGTTCTCCCAGTTCCCCACGGAGGCCTGGCGCAGCCCGCGGGCCCTGGGAGAGGGAGCGGGAGAGGCTCAGGCCTGGCTGGCGGCAGCCGTGGGAGAGTCTCTGGTGAATTTCAAAAACTGCCTCAGCTTTGGATGTGACCAGCAGTCACAGTGGGGCCTCTGTGTTTTGCTTTGTGAACAAGCGCAGAGGGAGGGAGAAAATGCAGCCCTGGGCTCCTTTCCTTCCCCGCTGCCATGTGGCTGAGTGCCGGGCAGGGAGAGACTGTCTACCTCTGTGCCATGGGCATGTGCCCGCCCAGAACCGCACAATCCACAACCCGGGAGAAGGTGGAAAGCAGGCACGTGCAACCGGCACCCAGCCCCGCTGCAGCTGCCTCCAACCTTCATCTGTGTAAAACGGGAGATGCTTAGCACAACGTGAAGGTGCATCCTGCCCTCCGCTCCTGTCAGAATGAATTGGGCACAGAGCATGGGGAACCCGCATGTGTGGGGTCCTCACACAGCTTCCGGTATGAGAACACAGATGGAGACAACACCCAAGCACCCCCTCTGAGGGTCTGTCCCCTCAGCCTCTTCCAGGCTCTCCTGAGGAGTGGATTGTGGGAAGATCAAGATGCCTCGGTGATAAAATGCTGCTGAAAAGGGGGCTGTGAATGACAAAATCTGTGCAAACAAAAGCCCTGTCTCAGGTTATCACAGACTCTCCTTATCGAAGAGGTGGAGTGGGTGCCCACAGAAGGTGATAAATAAACATTGATTAAGCATCTGCCTCACTCTCTGGCAGAAAACAGTGGGCAGTCTCTTGGCTCTGCTGCCTGTGGAATGGTGGGCCGTTCCCTGATTGACCCAACAGACATAGAACACGTGTCTCCTTGTGCTGACAGCCGTACTGGGTGATGGTATTGGTGCTGGTGGACATTGGCTCTTCATGGGATCACTGTGGCCCGGGAGCTCAGTTGGTTAAAGTGCTGTCCCAATACCCTAATGTTTCAGGGCACATACAAGGAATATATACATAAGTGGAGTAACAAATCTCTCTCTCCTCTCTCTCCACCCCTCTCTCTCTCCCTCTTCCCTCTCTATCTAAAAATCAATAAACAACATTTTTTAAAAAAGAAAGAATAGTTTCTAGAGCCTTCAATGAAAGCTTGGGGAACTGGCCTTCCTGGGAGTAGGCATCTGCCAGCATGGACCCCATCCTTGAGGCCCCACCTGTGAGGACAGAGGCCGCAGGCACCTCACAGCTTCAGAGCCCACGTCTGAGGCCCCCCTGGTATCCAGGGTCTCTGCCCTTCCCTCACTCATTCCTGACTTTTACTGAATGAAGTCAGGGAGCCGGTGGTGAGGGGCAAGGGCTTGGGAAGAGGGATAGTGCCTGGAGACAAACAAAAGAAAATGACGACATGATGATGGGAGGCTGGGCCCTGGGGATGGGCATCTTGCAAAGTTCCAAGTTTCCTTAACTATGGGAAGGTGGGATGAATAAACAGTATTCACTCATTGTTGCCATTTCAAAGTCAAAGGCTGGCCTTGATTTCAAAGTATTTGTATGGAATGTAACGCATGGCTCTCTCTCTGTCTCTCTTTTTATAGGTAAGTGACATTTCATTCTGCTCATCCCCAAGGCAAAGTTGGATGTTTTTAAACTGGAAAAAGGAACGGGGAAGGTGGGAAGAGGTGGCAGTCGAGGGGCAGCACAGGTAGGTGCCCACTGACTTCACCGTCCTTTGCCCAGAGTCCGCGGTGGACGCCTTTTCCCTGGACTGGAGGTCCAGTTGGGTCTTGGTTTTGGCTTTGGGGTGCAGATGTTTTGCTCGTGAAAAGAGGCTGGTTCTGCAGAATGGATGGCTAGCGCTGTCGCCGAGGGGTCTGTCCCCGGTGACATTACTGGTATGGTATGAGTTTTGGTTTTGCCCCCTGATGTGATGTATCAGGTACTTTGCTGTGGCTGGTGGTCGAGAAAGTAGGGACCACATGTTTGCATCTGGGGAGGCAGAATTCAAACATCCTGAGGATGGAAATCAGGAATGTGCAAGATGAGCCTTCTTGTCATGTCGAGGCTGCAGTGGTATGGAAATTTCTGGACAGAGAGGAGATTTGGGGGGAAACGGATCCTCTGGGATATTAAGAATCGTTCACTTAATTTTAGCATCTGTCTAATTACTGTGGTGTGTCTTTCTATTCCTGGCTGGTCACTTTCTCCTGCGCATGAAGGAGCAGGGCTAGAGCTGAGGGATTGTTTGTCCCTGCCTCTTCACAGTCGTTCAAGAAAGGCATGTTGAAGTTCAAGACCAGCTTGGGCTTTCTACTGCTCTTAAATTCAATTGCTCTCCCCTAAGATGAAAGAGGAAGTGCTTTTATTTTTTCTGTAACTTGCGAACAATCCACCGAAGTAATTGACTGATGGCTCTGCTCAAATGTATTTGCTGTTTTCTTTGAGAGAAATAAATGTCAAACACTGGATTTAACAGTCTATAAATCTAGACGAGGGTCGTAAAACTTGATTCAATAAAAATATTTAAAATGTGCCCAATTAAGGGAGATAAGCAGCCCAGATCCGGGCGGGGTTGGTGGGAAGGGCAGGGAGACAGACACGACTTCCCTCTGTGACCATGGGGAGGGTACCACCTCTCCCACACAGCCCAGGCAAATCTGGAGATATCAGAAATTCTAGAAAGAGGCCAAAACACCAGAATTTGTCATTAAAGGTGTTTAATTTTGTTTCTAAAATTTGGATACACTGGTGTTCTTTAAATTCTTTTTTTCTCAAATTCAACAAAGCTGGGGGTTGCGGGGGGCGGGGGCAGAAGTTCAAAGTACAACTTCCTCCTCTGAAAGGGAAGTTTCATTATATGTGGAAAATCACAATTTTGTTGTGATTTTCATGTTGTCATATCCCAATCCCACGGTCTCTTATTATATTACTGGTGACTGAGTCCATTTCCGTGGGTGTACACAGGCCTGGGGGTGCTTCTTAGTGTAGCCCTGCATAATGGGGACATTGAGCTGCCGTCTGTCTGGGTCCCAGTCCCGGGAGAACGCCCTGCACACCCTGACCTGCTTAGAAAATAAGAAAATCTGCAACCAAGAAGCAGTCCTAGACTCCGGCCCGTATGGCAATAAACGGGGAGAGGTGGCGGGGTTCCTCGCCGTGGGGCTCCGTGGCCCCTCTCTCTCAGTGGGAGTTCTGTTTGCTGCCTTTGCATCAATGTCGTGAGTCATTGACTATGTTGGAGAATACATCGCTTTTTGGAATTTGTCAACAGAACAGAGCCTGTGACCATTTCTTCTTTGCCTTGATAGTCTGCCGTTTATGCAGACGGGGAGAATCGGATGGGTGGGGCGGGGCAGCCAGGCTTCTCCGTTGGGTACCACAGCTTGCCTTGTCTGCTCAGAGCAGGCAGCATTGGGAGGCTCCTGCTATTATAATGGATGAAGTCGTGCCTTGAAATTTCCTTTTAATCAGATGGTAATGACTATATGTTAATTTTATAAGAAAAATGTCCACAGAGTATATAAGGTCATGAGATCTATTTGAATAGTTTTAATACACTACGGTTCTCAGAAATATGAGGAGATTCTATTCGCACCTCCCTATAAACAACACCTTCCCCAGGATCACTGCCCCCCATGGACCAGGAGGGTAAGTGGGTCATGCTTGCGCGCACACACACACACACACACACACACACACACATTGCCAAGCATACACTCCCATGTATTCGCACACACAAGTGCCTATTTTTAAATACAAACACGCAAGCTGTGATTTTAGCCTTTCAGCGATGACAAAAAGCAAAGACCTTTTTCAGAACCTGACCGGCCCTCTCACTGTTGCTTCTGAGGCATATTTGTGTTCTGTCTCGTTCCCCATCGAGTGTCCAATGCCGTGACCAGATGCTGTGCTTAACTCCACCCGGTTCTTCGTTTGCTTTGGACCCCATCGATCTGGCTGCTTCCTGGCCTGTGCCTGGGGTGGGACAGTTACTCATGTGGCTCCAGCATCGATCTGCCTCGCTCTGTTTTGCTCTCCCCTTTGGGTCCTCTGGCCTTCCTTGACCCTCTGTCTTTTCTCACCCATCTGGCCTGGAAGGAGGCCAGGCTGTCTGATGGAATTTGTGTTCCCTGGGCACTGGGATCTCGGGTGTCAGGAAGCAGCCTTGAGAATGAGGTGGTAGAGACAGAAGCGGATGTACAGGAGGCCACACCCAGCCCAGCCTCTGCCACCTCGCAAAGCCTGCTGGGGGAACTACTGGTGTTCAGCAAGGAGCATTTTGTTACGTCTCTGGAGTCTCTTGAAAGCTAACCTTGGCTGAGTTTCAGGCACCACGTGGGACAGTACACACACATGCACATACACACATACTTTATTTGTAAAACAATCCTACGATGCTGGTTTCATCATCCTCTTTAAACAAACAGGGAAAGCAAGGCCTAAAGAGATAATCTGCCCAAAGTCACCTGACCTTGAATACTCGATTTGAGTTTGCAACTCTTTTATTCCGATACCCATGGATTTAACTGCTTGCATGCCACCTGTGTCGCCTGTACCACCCGGAGGAGCAGAGGGGACAGGGAAGGAAAGTGGGTAGCCGCACTGGGCTTGCCCCTCTCTAGCTGTGTAGAGCAGCTGAGCTTCTGGCTGTAGGCACCCCCTGGACAGGGTTGGGGGGAGCCAGCACAGGGAGGTGAAAAAGACCTGGGCACAGACTTAGAGCAACTTGAATTTGAGGTCTGCCTCTGTCATCAATTCACTATGTGCCCGTAGGTAATTGATTTAATTCTCTGAGCCTCCTACATCCCAACAAAGGCATATGAAGTAGGACACTATTTCATCGGCTTCAGAGGAAACCAAATCAGAGAATGATGCCTAGGAAAAGATCTTCTCACAAAACGTACTTATTACCATTACCCAAAAGTCTTCCTTTCACCCCGGCTCCCCGAATCTCTAAGTCTAGTTCTTGATTTCTCTGATGAGGTCTAGAATTTTGCCAAAAGCAAGGAACAGTTCTTGGCAGCTTTCTGAGTCTTCACTTCCTCTCAATACCAGGCCGAGTGGAGAGCAAAATTAGCCTGCCAATCACTCAGAAACGTGTGGGCCCCAGGAAATTAAACTCCCCCTCGCCCCAGCTGTCTGTCCCCAAGTGCCAGGTACCAAACGCATTCGCAGGCCACAGCTTTTTATTCCCATGCCTCCTCTTCCTCTGTGTTACTGTGATCATTTCAGTAGAACAAAACACACAGTGAGCCGATTTGAAATGTTGTTCATTATCCCCAAAGGCCACAGGGCACAGAATGTAGTTAGTGGGAAGGTGATTATTGCTTGCTCACATCACTCTTTTGGATTCCAACATCTTCTTCCTCCAGCAATATTGAAAACACTCCATTTTACCTTGGTTACCACCCTTTAGTGGCAGACTAGAGGGACAGAGGATGGACAAAGGGACTAGGTTCACTCAACATGGCCCTGGAGCTGGTGTGGCTGGCTTAGGGCCTTTTATGCATCTACTAGAGGCCTGTTGCATGATTGCTTGCGTGGGTGGGGTCCCTCAGCCTGGTTGGCGATCGGGGCCAATTGGGGCTGGCAGGCTGGCCAGGGGGAGGGACCACGGGAGGTTGGCCAGCCACAGGAGGTTGGCTGTAGGAGTGCACTGACCACCAGGGGCAGCTCCTGCATTGAGTATCTGCCCCCATGGTAGTCAGTGCATCATCATAGTGACTGGTCGACTGGTCATTCAGTCAACTGATCATAACGGTTGCTTAGGCTTTTATATATATAGACGTGGCCCTGAGGATGGAACCCACGTGACTGCTTTTTGCAGACCATGCAGGGATGCACCTTGCAGTTAGGAAAAGAACTTTCCAGACTGCTGCTGTGTTTGCCAGTGGCCTCCACCCCCCACCCCCCCCCCCACCCCGTCATTCCCCATGTTCCTCAGGGAAATTAAGGAGGATCTCAAGACTGAGACCTGGAGAAGCCTGCTTGGTCTTACCCATCCTCTCCATACCTCATTTGTGGAGTGAGTTATCTTAATCCTGACATTTGCCCAACTATTCAAGAAAAGTCTTTTTTGTACTGTAGAGTTAAAAAATGTTTTGTTTACACAGGGATTACATTGACATGAAAAGCTGAGCACAGATCCCATGGCAAGGGAAGGATCCAGAGCTTTATTTAAACTATGTGGTCGCTGTTATGGGGCTGATTTGCATCCCCTCCAGAACGTGTATTGGAAGCCCCAGCCCCCAGTTGGTTAGAATGTGGAAGCATTTGGAGATGGAGCCTTTACAGGGTAATTAGAGTAAAACTGGGTTATGTGGGTGGGCCCTCCTTCTCCGGCAATCTGACTGGTGTCCTTACGAGACACAAACAGAAGACCGTGTGAGGACACAGGGGGAACATGGCCATCTACAAGTGGAGAAGAGAGGGTTCAGAATGAAACCTACTCCACAGGCACCTCGATCTTGGACGCAGCCTCCAGAACTCTGAGGACGTGAATTTATTCAAACCAATCAGTCTGTGGTGCTTTGTCATGGCAGCTCTAACAGACTAATGCAGTCCCAGCATGAGTTAGCTCATCGTGACTCAGGCTGAGGGCCTGGAACATGCTATGGCTCCCGTGGGCCCTGGAAAGGAGACCTGCAAGTCTCTTATTTGCCAGATTTTGCTTGACTTTTGGCAAGTTACCATTGTGATCCCCATTTTCTTATCTGTGCAATGGGTCTGATAGATATCTTCTGACAATTTTCAGAATTAATTGAGTTAAGGAATCACAAGTATTGTAAGACTCTTAGTGCTTAATATCGAGTTCTCTTACTTTTATTTCTCTTAGTAGTGATAGAAATAAAATAATTGCACATAAAATATTATGATTTTTAGTATGTGCCAAGCATTGTGCTAAATATTTACCCAAGAAACTTCCTTTAACCTGGCCTTTACACTCCTGGTAATTGAAGTCAGCAAGTCTGTTGTCAGGACTCTGCCTGGCTTGTTGAATTCATCAACCTGTAGTTGAAATCTGAGTGAAGGCTCATGAACTTTCCCCTCCACCTGACTGATGTTCATCAGCTCTCAGCCTTCCTGCCTGGGAGAAGGGCTGTGTTGGGTGATCGCTCATGAGGTCCATTTCCCTTCCCTAGCCCTGCCTTCTCTCTTACCATCTCCATGTGTTCCTGTGCTTAAATGAAACTTAGTTACAAATGGCCAAAGTCTAAGGATTCTTCCCATACAGTGATTTACATCAATGAGGATGAGATTATTGACCATGAACATACAATGCACCACAAGACATTGAAGGAGGGTGGGGGTAACCATTCTGCCAATGTCCTGGCCTATTTGGACATGGACCCTTGCCTACAGCACGCCCCTCCCAGAGTGGATCTCAGAATGAAGAAACACACTCAGTGACCTCACCATTCTGACAGCCTGAGAGGAGAGAGGCTCTGACTTCAGGCAGAGGCTGACTGAAAGCCAACAAGCCCTGGGTGACATGCCCATTTGTGCTCACCAAGGACACTGTCCTTAACCTTTGGGTCCACAGACAGAATCAGTCTATCAGTCATGGCCGGACTCCTGGTGACAGACTCACAGAGTGACACACACAGATGATGGGCACACGGGAATTCCAGTCGATCCATTGATCACGGAGGAACGCATGCCTTTCCTAAGGTTACTGCCATCAGCATTTCAGGAACTGGAGCTATCGATCAGTGTCCCGGTGGGGAAAGATCCAGAGCAGAGGTCCTCCAAGTTCCTCTGCTACAACATGTCTGAGAGGCGCAGCCCCCCTGGTGGTGACCATATCTGGGGCCACATTGATTCTCCATGAGGGGCTGTGCAGAGGATTTCAGCTGGGGTGCAGGGTTCGGAGGGGTCCCGCTCATCCTCAGGACCAGAGTGCTAGCATGGAAGGGGTTAGAGGGTTGGCTTAGTCCATCTTGCCATCCACCTCCTTGTCCCACTTACAATTCCTCCGTGAAGACCTTCACTTTTCCCTTAGACCAGTGGTCGGCAAACTGCGGCTCGGCAAACCATGGCTTGCGAGCCACACGCGGCTCTTTGGCCCCTTGAGTGTTGCTCTTCCACAAAATACCGACTTCTGCGCATGGGCCACGAAGTTTTAATCGCACTGTATGTGCGCGCCCGCATGTGGTATTTTGTGGAAGAGCCACACTCAAGGGGCCAAAGAGCCGCATGTGGCTCGCGAGCTGCCGTTTGCCGACCATGACCTTAGACTAGAGAGAAGGACCCAAATACTCCACTCAATCTACGAAGCTCCGCAGGTCCTGTCTCTGCTGCTCCCCGCTCATCTCTTTCCTGCGCTCTCCTCGCTTCAGCCACATGGTCTTTGCACTGGTCTTTGGTTTCTGTCTGAAAAAGACAGCCCTGCTCTCTCTTCACCTGGGCATATTTTATAACTTGATCCAAGAACCTTCCTTGGGAAACCTTCCTGGTCCCTGGGCTGGGCCAGGACCCTGGGTGAGCCCTCCCCTTCAGTGCCTTTGTCCTGAATCACATCTCAGCATTCATTGGGTCCCCATGCTCTGCCCACCACCTGCACAATGTGGGACTAACCCTGCTCAGGATGGTCCCAGGTCTCCTAGCAGTGAACTCCTTCAGAGAGCAGGGGTCCACCCACAGGGGGCCATCGGTGGGCAGTCCTTACAGGAGGGACACAGCCAGGTGACTCTCAATGATGGGTCCAAGTCCAAACTGCTCACCTGGAACCTCCAGATGTTGAGTGGTTCTCAACCTGAACCCCTCCTTACAACCACTGGGTGAGCTTCTCAAACCACCGATGCCTTGCCCCAGGCCCAGAGATTTCCTCTCCAACAGCCTGGGTGGGCCTGGGCGCCCTCAGGAGTTTCTATGTGCAGCCAGGCGAGACCTTCGCTCTTCTCACTGCAGGATCGTTGATCAATTTAACTCCAAGTGCAACTTTCTTCCAAGTTCTAATAGTTGCAGCGCACTATGCAAACCCCTTCCAGTTCCTCAGGTAGCTTGGTCCTCATGCTAACAAGAGGTCGCTGCTGTCATTCCTATTTTGTGGAAAAGAAACTGCAGTCCAGAGAGATTAAGCACCCTGAGTGAGGACACACAGCTCACCCGAGAAGAGGCAGCTTCAAACCCATGCCTATCTAAGGGCAGGGCCTAGGCTCCAAGCTCTTTATCATAATACTCTATGTTCTTATGAGGACTTTGGGGATACATATATACTTCCCATGGCATCTACTGGTCTACTGTCGGGGATGCCTGGGTATTCCTACCAATTCCCAGGTAGTAATACCAGGTGAGAGTCAAGGTTGAAAAAGCAACAACTTGATTATATGTTAATTATATGTTACAAATGCCTAAATCCTGGGCTGTTTCCTCACCCCCTGCTCCTAGCCTCGAGTTGAGAAAGGGCAGTGCCCATGGCCACTGCCTTGAGTGAGCTGTCCTGGCCTTTTTCTGGTTGAATGGGAGGGGTGTAGAAGGTATAATGTGGCAGAAGCCAAGGCTTAAGACAACTAAATTTTCCCCCTTGGAATCCCCAATTTTGGACAAATGTGGGGCCCAGAAGTGAGCGAGGGAATTAAATTAATGAACACAATTTCTCCCTGTCATTGAACTCTGACTAATGATCTATTCCTGGGTAATAAGAAGGAGCAGGAAGTGACAAGGCAGTGTAATGAATTAGTGGCCCAGAACCTCGTTAGTCAGAATAATCTTTCCACGAAAGATAAATGATGCAAACATTAATTATAAAGCCGGCGTGGAAATGCATCCCATTATTTGGCTTCCTAAGAAATCTATCCCAGTTATTACAAGGCTTTTCAAACAACAATAAAAATAATAAAGTAAAGGCTCAGTGAGAACTCTCACCCCCGGGGAGCCTCAGTGGTGGGGGCAATGGGGACGGGCTCTGCTTTCTAAAGGGGCCTGTTCTCAGCTTCCCAGGCAGCCCGGGCTCTGTCCCAGGGAGGAGGGAGGACTCCCTGCCCCAGCCCCAAGTGCTTTGCAGCCCCTCTGTCTCTCCAGCTGGTCATTCAGAGCCATGAACTCTGGGTCATGAAGACCCAGGCGAGGCGAGGCGAGGCGAGGCGAGGCGGTCAACAGAAACATTCTCCCATTGGAGAAAGAGTGGGAAGGTCACAGTTTTGCCAGGAACCCTAGCATCCTAAAAAGAGGGCCCGAGATCAAAACCATGGAGGAAATAGCGGGCAAGGGGTCAGCTCTGGAGTCAGCCAAGTTCAAACCCTGGCGCTGTGTGTTTGGAAAAGCGGGTGATAGTGGAGGTACCTGGTCAAGAGAGTTGTCTACAAGGATTAAGTCAGGTTGAGCACAGAAGATACCTGGAAGCCACTAAAGATTCAGTGGAAGCCAGGAATAGATGATAGATAGATAGATGATAGATAGATAGATAGATAGATAGATAGATAGATAGATAGATATAGATAGATTATATAGATGATATAGATGATATAGATGATATAGATGATAGATGATATAGGTATAGGTATAGGTATGGGTATGGCTATGGATATGGATATAAATATGGACATAAACAGACATGGGCATGGAGGTAGATCTAGACATGGATATAGATATGGATATGGATATAGATATGGGTATGGACATGGGCATGGACATGGACATAGATATAGACATGAATATAGATCTAGACATTGGTACGGATATAGATATGGATATAGATGTGGATATGGATATAGATCTAGACATGGTTATGGATATAGATATAGATATGGACATGGATATATATATATATATATATATATATATATATATATATAGACATGGATATGGATATGGATATAGATCTAGACCAGGGGTGGGCCAACTTTTTGACTCGAGGGCCACAATGGGTTCTTAAACTGGACCGGAGGGCCGGAACAAAAGCATGGATGGAGTGTTTGTGTGAACTAATATAAATTCAAAGTAAATATCATTACATAAAAGGGTACGGTCTTTTTTTTTCTTAGTTTTATTCATTTCAAACTGGCTGGATCCGGCCCGCGGGCCGTAGTTTGCCCATGGTTGATCTAGACATTGGTATAGATATGGATATGGATATGGATATAGGATACATATGTGTATTTAATGTAATGTGAGGGCTGCAGAGCTGGCACAGGCCCTGTTTCACTGAAGGCAGTTCCATTGCCCAGATGAGGGCGCTGTGGCTGGGGGAGGTACGTCGCCTGCCAGTGTCATGCAGGGGCAGTAAGTGCCGAGCCTCCCGGTTCCAGGCTCCCAGGTTCTGTCAGGTCAGGCTGTGTTCTGTCCCCTGGAATGTCGGTAGCAGCCCAGAGGGGACAAGCCGGGACAGGGAGGATGTCCCTCAGAACAAAAGTAGAGAAGGCTGAATCAGTATAAATGTGGTTGCTGAGGCCATTACTCCGGAGAGTGAATAAACCAGAATTAAAAGCTATAAAAAAGCACTTGGCGGCATCCTGGTAATAAAGTTGCCTGTGACTTCGCGGCTTAGAGCTTACGGTTCTCCGACTTCTAAGGATCCGAGCTCTCTGGCGCCCACAGAGGGGCCAGCCCGGCGGCTGAAGGGAGAGGGGTTTGACGTGAAGAGGCTGAAACTCCAAGCCTCCTTCCAGGTGGCGTCTGGTGGAGGCAGAAGCTGAGGCTGCTTTTGTGTTTATGGCTTTAGTATCTGACAGCAACTCTTCCTAATGAAAGAAGAAGAAAACAATTAATCGGGAACGGATTTTAATTGCCTCTGACTTCTCATTCGTAGGCTATTAAAATGTGTTCCCTATTAAGCGATCACACTGGGTTGCATCATTCTAAGATAATGGGCAGTTCTGCAAAAAGCACGCCTCTCCCCCGCGTCCACCACCCTCTTCCCTGGGGGCAAACACTGGCGTCTTGGGTTTTAAGCAAATTGCCAAATGGACAAAAAAGAAAGAAAAAAAAAAACCCTGCCAATATCTTTTCTTCTTTTTTTAGTCATTCTGCGGCCTTGGTTTCTTTCGTGCTGGGAGTGCGTGGGGAGCTTGCTTAGCTGGGCTGGGCCGCTCCTCCCTCAGCTCATTCATTCCAGGCTGTTCGCCTAGAACTGGCTCCACACGGGGCTGCACGAGGCCCCAGATAGAGCCCAGGCCCGGGCGGGAGCAAGGGGGCTGGAAAGGACACCAGGACCACTTGTCCACTTCCCCTTCCCACCCCACTCACCTCTGGTTGCTTCAAGGGTCAGGAAGCTGGGTTTTTAAATCTTTACCGAGATGTCATTGACAAAGAAAAATTGTACATGTCTAAGGCGTACAACGTGGGGATTGGATATCTGAATACATTGTGAACTGATCACCACAATCAAGCTAAGCAAGAGGTCCATCCCCTCCAGAGTTAAAGTGTGTGTGAACATGTGTGTGTCTGTGCATGTGTGTGAGCCTGTGAACATGTGTCTGGTGAGAAAACAAACTCAACTCTCAGCAACTCTACTTGGCGAGTGTACAGTCTGGCAGAGTTAACCGGTCCCGCTGCCACACAGTAGGTCCTCAGAACTTGTCATCCTACATAACTGAAACTTTGGACCCATGACCCATCTCCCTGTAGCCCCCTCCCCTTCCTCCTCTCTGCTTGCATGGCTGACTTCTGCTGGTTTAGATTCTACATGTGAGGTGGTGTGCCATCTGTCTTTCTGTGTCTGCCTTTCTTCACTTAGCATAATATCCGGGGCACCATTCACAAGGGCCAGGATGTGGAAAGGAGCTAGGTGTCCATGGACAGATAAGGGATAAAGACAATGTTATTTGACGGGATGCTATTCCGCCTCAGAGAAGGAAGGGGTGCCATTCAGGAGGAAGTGGAGGGGCTGCAGCATCAGACAGGTTTCCTTGCCTTGGCCCAGGGCTGTCGGGGGTGAGGCTTGCTCTTCTCTTCCTGCCCATTCCACCCCACTCTGCCATCGGCTCTTCCCGGAGGAGACCTAGGGGTGCTAGGCACCTGAGCATTTGGGGTGCAGTAGGCCATTAGATGCTGCTGAATAAGATCAAGTCACGTGGTATGGGAATGGAGGACCCCACTTTGGAGAGGCTGGCCCCCGCCCCAGTTCCCGCCTTGAGGAGCTGTGTGAGTTGTGTGGGTGTAGACCAGCCGGATGCTCAGTGCCAGGCCCAGGAGGCCCCAGTGACCGCCCGTGCCTCAGCCTCTTCCCTTGCAGCCCCCATCCCTATCGGACATCTCCCCTGAGTCTTCACCTGAGCGGGCTCATGGCCAACGTTCTTTCTCTTCACCCAGCACCCTTCTTCTCGCCCGTCCTCCTCCCTGGTCTTTCCTTACACAAGAGGGTCAGGAATTCCCTCCTGGAAGGCTCAGCACAAGAATGTGTTAGGTGGCTCTGGGCGTCTTCCCTTCCAGGTGAGCTCTACCCTCAGCCACGTGAGGGCTGTCAAGAAAAGCCAGGCATGAGTCCCCAAGGCAAACGCACCCTCTCTGCTCCCTGGGGCTCTATCTGGCTTCTGTCCTCGCCCACCCCCACCCCATCACCAAACTAATGATTTATGGAAAGCCAGCAGCACCCATCTCCTTCCTCCTTAAGTTACCTGCGCATTTAAGGTGCTTCATTCCTAGTTCCGACTTGCACTTGCCTTAGCTCTGAGCTTTGCAGTAGAAGATGCAGGGGAATCAATGCTCACTCCGGTCCTGTGGGACAGATCCTAGCAGGACCCTGGCCCTCCTCTGGAACCCAATGGACTGTGCATACCTGTGACTTGGCAGAGCTGGCGTGGAGCCCTGTGAGCACTGGCCCAGAGTCAGTGGTGTGAGAAGGTGATGCCTGGGGCAAATCTTCAGGTCACCAGAGGGCAACAAAGTGCCAAGAGACAATAGTTGATCAAAGAGATGGCATCCGAACTGGCCAAGGGAACTGTGTCATCTGAGCTCGCTCAGAACGAGGACCTCGGAGCCTGCATATTGCTGGGTGCAGGAGCCGAGGCCCTGTTCAAGGGCAAGCCCAGGTCTAGGGTCTCCAGAACAGGGTGGTGCCTTTTGCCGGCAGCAGTTGGTGCAGAAACAGAGGCACCTGCCCGCGGCCCCCACTCGGCCTCAGAGCCGAGGCTGACTGGTGGCTGCTGCCCAGCCTGCCCCCAGGAGGCAGCAGAGAGCCAGGGGCTGCCATGGGACTTCCTGTGCTCCTCCCAGCTGCCCCAACCCCTCTTTCTCCTTCTAACACATTGGCTGTTTGGGGAGCAGACTAAACTTTCAGACACCATAGGTCTTGCATGATGGGCCTTCTTGGAAGAGGCAGGAAGAGCAGACCTGCCTGTCGCTGACACAGTTGTCTGCCTCCCATAAAGTGCATCACGCCTGCACCTCCCTGTGCCTCCCCTGGGCTGGAGCACAGAGGCCTCATGTGTGCAGACAACCTTTTACAGCAAGAGGCCAGGACAGGGAAACAGGGGTGTGACATCTCCAGTCAGGGAAAAAAAGTCGCTTTCGCCCGCCCCAACCCCTCTCTCTCCGTCTGTTGGTGGCCGACTGGGATGTGTGGACTGGACGCCCAAAGAGGAAGGTGGTGGGTAGAATATAGTCTCAGGGAGATAATGGACTTCAGAAAAGCTATGTCTCAGATGTAGGGAGAAAACAAGTGGAAATATGTTATTTCACAACCTTGATACTCCTGACCTCATTCAACATAAACACACACAGGCCCTATGGGCCATGAGGTAGCCTGGAAGAGGGTCCTAGCATGGGGTACTGGCGCCCTCTGGTGGCCGTTAGGAAAATTGCCACAGCCCATATTCTGTTTCCAGAGAAGGAGGCTTGTTGCAGCCGCTTTAAAACCAGAAAGTGCAGTTCATAGAAGTCTCCCTTCTCTCTCTACACAGCACACCTTGTCCCTCTTAGAGCCGGCGGGCATTCTAGAAGAGAAGAGGTAGATATCGTGGGAGTAAAACTCAGCCCGGAGCTTGGTTTGGGTTTGGGGACTTAGCAGCTCCATAGCCTTTGTGGGTCCCAGTTTCATCACCGGCAAAAGGATACCCTGGAAATGGACAGTGCTCTGGCTCCTTCCAGCGGGAATCGCCTTTCAAGCCTCCCAGCCCTGAGGAATGCTGAAACATCAAAGGCCTGGCGAGCCATTGCTTTTCGTCTGGTGGGGAATTCTTTGTATGGAATGTCCCCTTTGCATTTAAACTCATTCCCTGTTGTTATTATTCTAGTCTTTCTCTACTAGCCCCGATGCATCTGGTGTCACAGACCAGCCCGATTTTTCCCATTTGCCTGACTTCCCTGTCTGATGATTTGTGATGCCGTCTCTGAAGCTCCCTGTCTGATGCCTTGTGATGCCGCCTCTGAAGCTGGAGAGAGAGGGGGGCCTCCCCCTGGGACGCAGCTCACCGGCACCTCAGCTCACGCTGGCTGCGAATGGGAACCCGCAGGGGCATCTGAGCTCAGAGCTGGGGATCAGAACCTGGGGCTCCCAGTTAGTTGGTCTTATATATTTTCCTTTTCATCTGAGCCTTAAGTCAACCCACTGACTGCCGGAAAAGAAAGCACCCCAGTCTGTCGGACGTGTCAAAAAAAAATGTACCATTTTCGGCATGAATCCCTCCTTATGGAACAAAAGTCTGTTTTTTCAAGCGTTTAACTCATGGGAGTGGACTTCAGCCCTCACCCAGGGCCCCGCCTCCTGGTCCCCGATGGACGTCCGCACCCCTCCTCCTCCTCAAGGCGCCTGTTCTTGGGGAAGACGAACAGAGTCATTTATCTTTTCTGCTTAAGCCCTTGGGATGTTTCTGTTTAGCAAGACAGCGATTTCAGGGAGAGGCGCTGTTTTATTAAGTGTATTAAGCAGCCGAGCAGCTCATCTGTTGGCTGGGTTGTCGGCTGGCTGCCTTGGCTCCATCCCAATGGAGCGGGGTTGTTTTCCCAACATGTTTTTAAGTTCTTATTACTGGCTATGATGCGGTGTCACTGATGCCGTTATGATAATTAGCTTGTTTCTTGCGTAGCCTAAAACAGAGGAGACCTTTTGCCAAATGCAGTATAATAACCTTTCTGGAATGGCGGTCACATGAATAAATAATTAGGGCGTGGTGAGTGCCTAGTAAGGGCCATGTAGTTTTGCATTTATTTCTCCTATTTTTAATATATATTTTTTTTATTGATTTCAGAGTGGAAGGGAGAGGGGGAGAGGGAAACATCAATGATGAGAGAGAATCATGGATCGGCTGCCTCCTGCACGCCCCCCACTGGGGATCAAGCCTGCAACCTGGGCATGCGCCCTGACCGGGAATCGAACCGTGACCTCCTGGTTCATTGGTCAATGCTCAACCACTGAGCCACACCAGCCGGGCTATTTCTCCTCTTTTTTGTTACAGCCACAGAGGGGAGAGAGTATTATATCATTTTGACAGATGAGGACACTGAGGCTCGGGGAGTCTGAGGGGCTTATTCAAGTTCTCACACTACGAGATCCTGCAGGAGACAAAATTCACACCCAGCTCTGGCTTCGAAGCCCTTGCCTGTCTCATGGCAACCCTTCGCACACACTCCTGCCTCTGCTGAAATCCCATTTGGGGCCTCTTGTGTAAAGTGACTCAAATTTGGGTGCCGAGTGAATGTAATCTGGGGACCCTAAAAGGGAACGGCCCTGCCTGGGAGGAGGGGACCAGCTCTGACCACGGCTGGGCCCTGGAGGAGCAGGAATCGGGCCCAGGTAGGCATCCGAGAGGGTCTTTCATTGCTTCAGTGTTTGGTGCTGGGCAGGCAGGAGCACAACAGAGGCATTCGGCCCGGTGATGCGACTCGTAGAAACGTACCCAGGCTGGTTGTACCACTTCTCTGGGAGGACTGACCGCCACGTTTTGAAATAAAACCCTTGGACTTGAACCCTGGGCTTTCTCTTCGGGGGAACTCAAGTGTGGACAGAATATCAGAGGACTCAGGTCTGCTGGGCTCTGAAATGTGTGAACATATGGAGGAAGAGCTGGAAAAGCAGGAGACTAAGAGCACAGCCGGTTTCTTATATCCAAGTGCTGTTTTGTAGGAAAGGAGTGAGGTGTTTCTATCTGATCAAGTAAAGCAAAACCAATAGGCCTGATTGGGGGGGAACCAACTCAATATGGAATAGAAGGAAAGGTCTGAGGTGGTCTAAGAAGTAAAGGTTTTTAACTTTGGAGGTTTTTAGCACTGAAGATATGTGGGGGGTTGTGGATGCATTTGTGTGGTGAAGTGTGTGTGTGTGTGTGTGTGGTTCTGAGTGGGTATGGTTCTCTGTATGTGTGTCTGTGGTTCTGTGTGTAGTTCCCTGTGTGTATGTATGTGGTTCTGTGTGTATATGTGTGGGGGTGTGGTTCTGGGTGTGGTTCTGTGTGTGTGGTTCTCTGTGTGTTTCTCTGTGTGTGGTTTTGTGTGTGTGGTTCCCTGTTTGTGTGTCTGTGGTTCTGTGTGTGTATATGGTTCTGAGTATGTGTAGTTCTGTGTGTGTGCTGTTCTGTGTGTGTGTGGTTCTGTGTGTGTGTAGTTCTCTGGGTGTGTGTTTCTGCATGTGCGTGTGGTTCTGTGTACGAGTGTGTGTGTGTGTGGCTCTGTGGTTCTGTGTTATGAGTGTGTGTGTGTGTGTGAGTGATGGGGGGGGTCTGGGTGTGTGGTTCTGGGTGTATGTGTTG
>NW_005871273.1:930908-948707 GCF_000147115.1 Myotis lucifugus | reverse complement strand
GTCGGATTTGCCTCCTCCAACCCCAGCTCAGCCTCACTTCCGCATCTCACCAGGAGGAATTCTCCTGGCAGCAATGAGAATGAAGTGGCATATTGTAGGGGAAAGTGCTTAGTAAAGGATAGCAAAGTGCGAGACCGATGCAATAGATTAGAATTTATTATTAATACGGCGACGAGGCCCCCCGAAGCTAGGATCGCAGGGTGAGGCTGGAGAGCCTGTGAAGCTCGGTGGGTGGAGAGAAGCGGCAGGGGGTGCCGGTGCGAGGGCAGCTGTGCAGCTGGACGCGGTCCCGCTCGGGGCGTCTGACAGCAACCACCCCCCTCAGCACCCAGGCCCGAAGGCGCTCGAGCTGGGAATGGCCTTGGCTGTTGAAGATGTGCTGAGGGTCAAGTGCTTCGTCCAGAGAAGTCCGATGTTCTTCCAAGGGAACATGGCTCCTATGACCTCTCTGCTGAGGCGCAGACTTTCAGAGATTGTGACACTCAGGAGGCAGCAGGAACCAGAAGCAAACTTCCAACAGCTCCTGAAGAAGCACCGCAGCATGTGTGTGTACACGCATGTGTGTGCTTGTGTGTATACGCATGTGTGTGTGCACATATGTGTGGCTGTGTGTATGTGTGTGCCTGTACATGTGTGTGCGCGTATATGTGTGTGCATGTGTGTTCTTTCCACTCTTCCCAATCCATCCTTGGTGGCCAGTGACCCAGAGCTTGTCCGCAGCAGGTCCTAAAGTGACAGAGTCTATTGTGTCTGTAAACTATGGAGTCTGTGAACAGGACCCTGTTTATTCATTGGCATGCAGATGTATGCTAATGAGCCCTGGTTCTACCTTTCACCTGCTGGCTTGCTGGGTTTCATTTATTCCCAAACTTCGGGAAGGAAGGGGTGTGAGTATCTCTCTAAGGAATCCCTGAGCATTTCAGCCTCCAGGGTCCAGGTAACAAGTATCCCCCCTGTCCCTGCCTGAGGCACAGACAGGGTTGGGGTGGGGTAGTGGGGGAGACTCAGGTGCTCTGGATGGTGCCAAGACGGAGGCCCTGGGCGCCTTTCGGTGAGCACGCCCCAGACATTCACTGGTCGCCCCACGCTGGTTACAACAGGGTCCACAGTCCATCCAGGCTTATAGAATTGACAGCAGGGGTTCAGCTTGGGAATAGCAGGCCATGCAGTTTGCCTATGAGCTGCCTGACCTCACAGGGGTGGAGGGCTCAATCCTCAGGCCCTGTGCCCACATACAGAACAGCACGGGGCACGCAGAAGTCTGCGGTCCCAGATTCCTGCTCAACTCCGCAGCCAGGGAGGTGCTGTGGGCTGTGGGCAAGGCCTCTGAGTCTTGAATGAGCAAGGCGTGGAGAGAGGAAGCATGTGAAAGGGTGTCCTTCCTTCACCCTTCCCTCCCCATCCCTCCTGGACCCACGTGTGCTCAGGACAGTCCTGGTGGTGGATTTGGGGATTTTAGACATTTTACTGTCGCGATGTCTCTTCATATCACCTTTCTACAAAGATGCCTCTCCTTTTCCTTCTCTCTCCTGACCAGAGCCCTTTCATTTTCTGTTTACTGGTATTTTCCATTTGGGGCAGGGGTTGTCATGGCTCTGCCCACCCTCATTGATGACCTTTGGCCTCTGACCTCTGACCCTCCCTAGGAAGCTGGTACTGGCACCCTGGGGCTGGTGAGATGTTTACAAAGACTTCTAGACTTGGCCCTGCCCCCAGGATTTCATCACTAAAGACTGGGAGGATGGAACACAAAGTGTCAAGTGACCAGGGGCCCAATGGGAGGCCCAGGAGGGAGCCCCTGGGTTGCCATGGTTTCCAAGGAGGCCAGCTCCCTCCCACCACCACCACCTCCAAGGCTGGGCCACTCAGACACCACAGCAAGGCTGGCCCAAAGGCGTGGATGCGAATGGACTCATTTCCTTTGCTTCCCTTTGATGTTTTCAAAGGTAGAAAATAATTCCTCTCCTCTTCTGGGAATCACCTGGGGGCTGGGGGATGTTCCATCTGTGTGAAATGCTAATTAGAAGCAGTTGCCCCCCCCCCCAGCTCCCCCTCCTGCCCAGGCCTGACCTGCCCTGGCAGAGGGAAGCAAGCAGCCAGAGCTAAGGGGCCCTGGGCCCTGGGTGAGGGGACAGTGGAGCCAGAGGCTGGGAGCCATGCCCTCCAAAGCCAGTGCAGAAGACCTGCAAGGCAGCGGCTCAAGATGGAGACTCTCCACGTGCCGGCCAGCAGGCTGAGGCGCATGGGGGCTCGCTCAGGAACGACCTCCCCGCTGTGTAAAGTAGGAAACAATTTCTCTAACTCAGCGTCCCAGGGACAGCACAGCGTCACTGCGTGAAATGTGTAGAGCGTGAAGTGTGGTAGTGAGTGGCCGATAATGGGAACCGCTGTTCTGCGAGCCCGGGATCTGAAGGACCTGCCTCCGCCCCAATTGTTTGAATGCCCTGAGTCTGCCCCTGACGTTGTCTGTCTGCCCTTCCACTCGGGTCTGGGGTCTCGGCGAGACACAGGCCCGCTCAGCCACTCGGTGACCCTTAAGGGTCAGGGCTCCAGGGAGGGCGAGAGCCTGCACCTGTAGGGACCTGAACTTCCAGGCTCCAAGGAGCCCTCTGTCCCCAACCACCTCAGCAGGCTGGTCCCTGGGGAGGGGCCTTGTTGACATTCAGCCCCAAAGAGCTCTTGTCTGTCTCCCAGACCCTCAGTGTCCCCGCAGAGCTGGGCAAACACAACCCACCTATTGTGCATTAGCGCCACCCAAGCCCCAGCAAAGCCAATGCCAGGCACTGCTGGGGGCAGGGCAGGAATAGCCCAGGATGCTTCTCAAGGAGCAAACAAGTGGACCTTAGTGTGACCAGGGAGAGAGGGCAAAAGGGCGAAGGTAGGAAAGGCACCTGAGTTGGGGACAGGAGGCTGTGGACTGCCCTCCCTTGGCCACTGACCCCCCCCCCCCACCACCACCACCACCACCACTACCCCATGTCCTCCGCCCTCCTGTGTCCTTTGTGCTGGTCCGGGTGCTAAATGTGTTCTAGCGAAGCAATCAAATGAAGGTATTTGTAAAGAAAACTCATTTACCGAGCAGGCCTCTGGAGCAGTTGATGGAATGGCCCTCCTCTGGGTGGAAATAGGGGTGTAATGGCCTCCCCGGGCTGTGATTACACTGACATTACAGCCGCTAATAAGCCAGAGGGCGCTACATGCGCTGCCCCCACATGTGGACAGGCGAGCCCTCAGGTGCATGGGGGCTGCTGCGCCCGCAGCTCCGGAGGATGGCCACGCGAGGGCGCTCCGGAGCTGTGGCTTCCAGGTGAGCCTGGCTCCCTGCAAGGATGGGCTCTTCTCAAGGACCCTCAGTGGCGCTGCGGGGGACTGGGAGTGGGGGGATTGGGGCGGGGGCTGCAGCAGGAAGCAGCTTGCCCTGTGCTCTCTCCTTGCCCCTAGCAGCATGCGCATGAAATGGTTTGCAAAGCCAGTCTACAGGTAGGGTTGCAAGCTGGGTGGGTGGCTCACATCGTTGAATCAGAAACTGGGATATTAATGACTATATTTTTAAATCCCATTAAAATGTGGTTGGATGCATCACTTCTTTATGGAAAAGGCAGTGAGTTGGGCTCTGAAATCCCAGAGGCAGGATGTCTCTGGCTCCTCCCTTCCTCCGGCTTCTCTGGGACGCAGGAGTGTGGTGTGGGTACCCCTTCGGGGCCCCGCTGCCCTCCAGGGCCTCTGACCGCAGGGCAGCGACTGGACTCCTTAACTCTGCAGCCCCAGGACCTAGCTGGCAGCAGGAGCCTGCGTGGTTCCTGTCTGAGTTGAACTTGGTATTGTTTCTGGGGAAGGGAGGGGGGGTTGACCCTTCTGCCTAAGATACCAGCTACTCCCCGCGGTGTGACAGCCACATCGTCAGTCCTGCTGTCAGACCCTGCGATACCCTTTGTGACCAGAACATATGAACATGGGTCTCACAGGCCAATGGGCAGATGTCCGATTACCCTCTGAGATGGTCTCCCCACAATCTCCAAAGCTTGAGAACCCCAATGCGTCTTAAAACTGTTTCCTGAGCATATTTATTCAGTTCTTGTCTAATGTAATTAGTTTTAATTTTGCATGTCTATACCCTTCAGTGAGAGCAAAGGCTGGATGTGTAACTAAAACCCCGGCCGCCCCCTGGTGGCCAAGGAAGGAAGGATCGCTAGAGGCGGGCAGTGAGCCACGCTTCCTTTCTCTGTGACCTCTGCTATAGGGAGAATTGAACCCTTTCTCCCATGACCTCTGCCATAGCCTGCGGCTCTGGGTAGGGAGGGGAGCGATAGCCTGGGACACAGGTGGCAAGAACACGGGTGGCAGGGGAGCTGTCCTGGCCCTGCCTTAATCCCAGTGTGGCCTGAACTCTCAGAAACCCCCTCCTCCTGGCGGGATGGCTGGGAGGAGGCTGGGCCCAGGCCCACGGGAAGGAGCAGGTGGAGAGTGAATTTATGTCCCTTGCAATCCCAGCGCAGGACAGTAACTCTTTCCTTTACCTCTCAGGTCCTTACCTCAAAGGCTAGCTCAGTCCCAGGCCGGACTTAGGGGGTTTCTCTTGTGGAATTGTTTCCCCAAATGTTACTTTTCACTTTGTTCCCCTGAAAGTCTTTCTGGGGGCAGGTGGAGGTGCAGGCCAGGAGGAGGGCCTGGCTGGGCCTGGGACACCCTTCTGTGAGGGGCGGGTCTGGCAGGGCCTCTGCAGGGAGGGGACTGGGTCTCTTGACAGGGGGATGAGGTGGGACAAATAGGGAAATTATTATCTTACCAGCACTTTATACTCTTGCTTTCCTTCATATCACAAAAGATAACACCGACTAGCAGCACTAACAATAGCTAGTGGGCACTGGGGGCTAATGACTTTATTACATTCCTCATAGTGCCTTTCTCACAATTCATCTAAGAAGTGGGTCCCACCACGACCCCCACTCTGTCGATGAGGAAACTAAGTCACGGAGAAGTTGCCAGTTGCGTCTGACCACTAGGCGGGGCTGTTGCACGAGCATTGCTCCAGGCAGAGCTAGGGGATCAGGCTCCACACTCAGGACTGGAGGCCTCCGGTCTCCCCTCAAGCACATCTGCCCCTGCGCCCCTCTAATCAGAGGAGCACACGGAGCTGGCAAGGAGAGGCCCGGGTCTGGGTTAAAGAGATAAAGCTGCCCTGGCAGGTGTGGCTCAGCTGGTTGGAGCGTCGTCCTCATGCACTGGAAGGTGTCAGGCTTGAGTCCAGGTCAGGGCATGTACAGGAGGCAAGCAATTGATGTTTCTCTCTCACATCAATGTTTCTTTCTCCCCTCCCTCCCTCTTTAAAATCAATAAAAATAAGAAGAAGAACCCTGACCTTGGTCATTGTGGCTTAGTTGCTTGAGCATCGCCCCATGCATAACGAGGTCGCAGGTTTGATTCCTGGTCAGGGCACATGCCCGAGTTGTGAGCTCGGTCCCCCATGGGGGTGGGAGGGCATGTAGGAGGCAACAAATGAATGTTCCTCTCTTGTCAGTGTATCTCCCTCTCTCTCCCTCTCCGTTTCCCTTCTCTCTAAAATTAATGAAAACTTTTTTTTTTAAAGAAGAGCTAAAACTTATAACACAGTTGGGCCATCCTGTATACCAGTGATGGCGAACCTATGACACGCGTGTCAGAGGTGACACGCGAACTCATTTTTTTGGTTGATTTTTCTTTGTTAAATGGCATTTAAATATATAAAATAAATATCAAAAATATAAATCTTTGTTTTACTATGGTTGCAAATATCACAAAATTTCTATATGTGACACAGCACCAGAGTTAAGTTAGGATTTTTCAAAATACTGACACGTCGAGCTCAAAAGGTTCACCATCACTGCTGTATACCCTGGTCCAGATCACACGTTCACACATTCCATCAGAAATACACGGAGGCCGGAACCGGTTTGGCTCAGTGGATAGAGCGTCGGCCTGCGGACTGAAAGGTCCCAGGTTCGATTCCGGTCAAGGGCATGTACCTGGGTTGCGGACACATCCCCAGTAGGGGATGTGCAGGAGGCAGCTGATCGATGTTTCTCTCTCATCGATGTTTCTATCTCTCTATCTCTCTCCCTCTCTGTGAAAAATCAATAAAATATATTTAAAAAAAAAAAGAAATACACGGAGCTGCCGGGACCCTGGGCGATTGAGGAACAGGCAGGCCTCCCCCAGAAGAAAGCACAGGGCAGGCCGAGCCACAGTCTCCAGCTGAGGGTCAAGGGCCCGGTCAGGGTGCCGGTGAGCCCTCCAGAGGTGCCGTCTTAGTTCTGAGACGGCCTGTGTCAGTGAGGGACAGGGAAAAAGTGCCCAGCTGCGAAATGTCACCTTCAACCTGCCTGAGCCAGAGCATTTACAAATCTGCCCGTCACCCTGACAGCTGACAGATAGCAGCCCGGGCTGGGACTGAGTTAGATCGGCGCTATAAGTCTTGCAAAAATTTTGGGGCTCTTACGATTTTTATCATCAAGACAGGTTAAAGGATGGGGGGCACGGATTACAAACAGGAAGGAGACTGGGGCTCTGCGCCTGCCTCCGCGGGCCTCCCCCTCCGACAGCGGCGGGATTATCTGTTACCTGAGGGGAGGTGACAGGAGAAAATTACCCGGCCTCAGCCCCATCTGTTGCTGAGCACCGCTCATTTCACCTTCACTAATTCACTTGGTTTGTCATTTTTCCTTTGTCTCCTTGTCAGCCTCCAAACCCTCCATCTATTTGCCCGGGTGCTCCCAGCAGGGTAGGTGACTGCAGGAACCGAGCCTCCGGGATCTTTGCAATGAATGGCAGTCACTCCGAGGCCCTCTGCCCCCTCCTCTCTTCATTGTCATCATTCCCTCCATAATTGATTAGGAACAAGAGAGAGAGAGAGAGAGAGAGAGAGAGAGAGAGAAAGAGAGAGAAGGCTGTGATTGCTTTCGCAGCCTGAGTCTGCAGGCAAAGCACATTTCTGTGTTTGGTTCCTCCCCTGGGACCTGCCTGTGTCAGGAGGAGGCGGCAGGGTATTAATAAGGAGCAGCAGACACAGGCGTGTCCCTGGGAGCGAGGCTGCAAACACTGGTCTTAAAGGCCTGGCTCTCGCATTATCCTGGCAGGCTGGCCACCGGCCTCTCCCCAGCCTTGGTTTTCCCGTCTGCAATACAGACCTGAAGCCTGAGCGCCTCCCACCTCCAGGGTGGTTGTCAAGATCAAGTGAGATAGGGCGAAGGGAAGCGCGCTGCGCCTGTTGGATGAGAACATTAATTTACAGCACCCGACGAGCCTCGTAGGCCATCCGTGTTCCGCAGCTATCACTGTATCAGCGAGCGAATATAAGTCATTGTGGTTAGGTTTCACCCTGGCAGCGTCTGCCATTCTCCCGGTTCGCAAGCTAGTTGGGATTTCTCATTCCACGTTTATTGAGCAAGTTCTGTGTGCCGGGCACTGTATTCTGCACTGGGCGGCTATGGGGAATTTTAAATGGCTCGCAAGTGATGTGGCTCCAGGGTCTGGGAGCACCGAGTCCCGTGGGGAGATGTCAGAGTTGAGAACGTGGGGTTAGGTGCGGCAGCTGACTTGGAATGAATGGGGCTGGGGTTGCCAGAGAAGGTCCTGATTGAGGAAGTGACATCCGTGCGGGGTTTGGGATGGGTTAGCCAGCTGAGTTGGGGGCAGGAAAGGGCATTGAAGGCAAAAGTGGGAAAGAGTTCCAATATTGCACACGGGCAGGGTCTTCTCGGAGTCCCGCGGGGACCCCTGATGGATAGACCCCCTGGTCAGACGCTGGACATTTGGACAAAGGAGATACCGCAGAAGGAGCATATTTATGTCATGACAGGAATCGTGAGCTTTCCTGAGGGTGGTGACAAACGTTAAGACTTTCAATAGGAGGGATCTGGTCAGAGTCGCCTAGAAGATCGGATGGGACCTGAATGAGGCTCACAACACCCCCCCCCCCCGCCCCCGCCCCTCAGGGTCCCAGGGAGGTGCCCCAGATGCTCAGCGTGGGCGGGGCCTGGGAGCCACAGGCACTGAGACAGTGTGTCGTTGCCAGATGCGGCCACCAGAGGGCAGTGGCGGAAGGGCTGAGAGGCAGGCAGCCTCCTCCAGGCCCGGACACTGGTAGGTGGAGCAGGGAGCTGTCCGCTGGGGGGAAATGCAGACTGTGTTGTCCAGGGCGTTTTCACCTTAAAAATGGGGATGAGGACACATTTGTAATACCTTAACCAATAAAGAAATTTTTTAAAAAATGTTCCGGCGGCGCACGGTCAGAACAAGGTTTTGGATGAAAAACGAAAAATCCCTGTAATCCCACTGACTTGTGTGAGAAGCCAGGGGAGCCGTGGTGCCGCGCACACACCTGGCCTTCAGGGCTCATGGGATTGCACTGTGTGCCCACCACCAGTTCCCCCTGCGATGGTGCTGAAGGCTGGACTGGGTCAGCCCAGGAGCCTTCCTGAAGGAAGATGCCACGTGTCTGCATGCGTGTTCGCATGCACTACCCCGCTGCATCCTTGGGCAGCCCTGTGAGGTCCGTGTTCACATGAACACAGCCGTTTAGAGAAGCGACTGTGATTTGCCAGGAAGTGAGGTGTCAGGTTTGACGTGGAGCCCAGACCCCTACTTTTTCACACCCATCCTCTCAGTCTTTGTCATTGAAATAGGATATGTTTCTGCCTCGCAGGCGGCAGATCTGTGGCAGGGAGTATCTCTGAGAGGCCTCATCAGGCACCCTCCTGACAACCGGGGGAGGGGGTGCGGCAGGTGGGGCTGAACCCCAAGTGTCTGAGCATCTTCTGTCACTGAGCTGCTGACCTGGACCTTTCCCACGTAGTCCTGGGGCAACCCCAAGGATAGGGTAATTATCCCCATTCTCACATCAGAAAATCGAGGCCCAGAGAGGTTGAAAGTCCCGAGGCAGCACAGCCCTAACGTCACCTCCCACCCCCAGGTCTGCGCACCTGCCACTGTGCTGCTGTGCTGTGCTCTCCTTGCCTTGGGGTAGAGGAGGTTGAGTCCCAGTGCCCCCTCCCTGCCCCCAACTCCCCTCCCCCCTCAGGGGAGGCAGGACTGGCCTTCATGAGAAAGGCTCGCCTTGCGACCTAGAAAAGTGCACATCTAATTACCACCCAACGAAGTCCTCCCCAACACAAAGCGTCCCTGACACAATGTACCTGTGAGATCCCAGGCCAGGAGAGAGCTGGCCTCCTGCCCTGTGGGGACAGCGGCTACTTCCTCTTGGGACCCCAAGAGCTCTTCTTTTTAGAGGGAGCACAGTTCTCAGCGGAGCTGGTGCTGGGACTGTGCTGGGTGCTCACTGTCCAGTGAGGACTGGGAGCAGGATGAGGCAGGCAGCACAGGGCCAGCCGCCAGAGGGTCCTGGGATGCTAGGACGGAGAGTGCGGGGGGAGCCCAGGAAATCCGGCTGGTGACACGGCAGGCACAGCCTCCATGGTCCTCTGTGGGAGCTGGTGTGTGCTGGGGTCAGGCTGTCCTGGAGATTCCGGCTACACCAGCACAGGTACATCTAGGTCTAAAGAAGAGAGCATTCCGCCCTAACCGGTTTGGCTCAGTGGATAGAGTGCCTGAAGGGTCCCAGGTTCTATTCTGGTCAAGGGCATGTACCTTGGTTGCGGGCACATCCCCAATGGGGGGTTTGCAGGAGGCAGCCGACTGATGTTTCTAACTCTCTATCCCTCTACCTTCCTCTCTGTAAAAAAATCAATAAAATATATTTTTTTAAAAAAGAAGAGAGCATTCTATGCAGATGATGTGTCAAAACATTGTATACTGAGACCTGTGTAATTTTGTTAATCAATGTCACCCCAATGCATTCAATAAAAAGGTAAGAGAGAGAGAGAGAGAGAGAGAGAGAGAGAGAGAGAACATTCCATTTCTCCCACAAACACAATCTTGTGCTTCTGTTTACATAGGAATTCTGGATTCTTCTCAGCATTTTGTTGTTCTTTTCTTTCCTAAAGAGTTAGAGTCACAGCTAAGTGCCCCTCCCCCTGTTACCTCACTTCTCTGGATCTCATTCTCCTCGTTGATAACTGAGCAGGATAATACTCGCCCTGTCTGATTGCTATGAGAACGGGAAGAGTTGGCATGTATGACGGTTAGCTCAAGGGATGGCACATAGTAAAGCTAAATAAATATTGGTTTTCTCTCTTCCTTCACCTTTGTTGTCTCAAACGCACCCGCGCGCACACATGCGCACACACACACAGCAAACCACACACCTCACCCATAAATCTGTGCTAAGTCAGAGTTAACTTAGAGAATGAGCAGAGTGCAGAGGCTTTTAGAGGCCCGACATTCCTCAGGTTATCGAAAACAATCATCATACATCTTAGGGAATGTCACCTTGCCCCCGGCACTGAAGACAGGAACCTGGGAAGGAAGGTGGGGGGAACAGCCATGGATTGAGCAGCGAGAAGCTTCGGAGACAGGTCTGCCCACAGCAGGGAGGGGAGGGCGCCTTTCAGAGAGGACGCCGGGGCACAGTGGATCACTCACTTGTCATTCTGTCCTCCAATATTTCTCCAGGTTAATTTCAGGATGAGGCTACCCGGGAAATGCAGTGAATGTCATCAAAGCAGAGATCCCATGCATTGAAATGTTGGCATGGATTTGTGTAGGGGAATAGATCAGTCCAGGGCCATTCATACTGTACCTCTCACAGTCTCTCAGACTCTGCTGGAGGCAACTGGTGTCACTGCTTGCATGGTGGCATTTTTTTTTCTAGTATATTTTTATTGGTTTCAGAGAGAAAGGGAAAAGGAGAGAGAGAGAAACATCAATGATGAGAATCTTTGATTGGCTGCCTCCTGCACATCCCGCACTGGGGATCAAGCCCGCAACCCAGGCATATGCCCTGACTTGGAATTGAACCGTGTGACCTCTTGGTTCATAGATCAACGCTCAACTACTGAGCCACACTAGCTGGGTGAGGTGGTGGCAGTTCTGAGAGGTGTGTTGAGCCCACCACCACGGCTTCCTCAAAAGCACATCCCTGTTGAATGGTTTATATGTTGGCTGATTACTTTCAGTGCTTAGGTCCTTTAATAATTTTAGAGAATTCTTCACCTTCAGTTATCTCTTCAAATATTATTTCTCAGCTCCCTCTTTCTGAAGCTCCTATTAGGCATGTGTTGGGTCTTCTCACTCTTAATTGCTATTTTATATGTTTCATTTTTATTTCTCTGGGTGACTTCCCCAAGTTTTACTTCTCATTTGGTAATTCTCTGGTAATGCCTAACCATTCATTGAGATTTTAAAATTGCCATAACTTCCTTTTTTTATTTCGAAAGGTTTTCTATTTTAAGGCTCCACATTTTTTTTGCATCTTGCAATATCATGTGTTTGAGTCTTGCTTTTTAAAGTATTTTAAGATGAATTATTCCATAGTTTCTATTTAGCTATGTGATGACTTACAGTTTATAGGGACCTAAGAGAATGTGGTTGTTTGCTCATATGTTTGGTAATTTCAGATTGTGAGCACATCTTTGACAGGAACACGAGGGAACTGGAATTCCTGTGTGGCCTGGGGTGAGAGCATGGCTCTCTGAGAGCAATTCTGTGTCTGACTCTGCCAGGAGCCCCAGGAGGGAGTCAGCACAGGGAGCAGAAACCAAAAACCCAACCCACTTGCTGTCCTCATGCTAATTATAGAAATTTGCTTTAATCCAACATTTGGAGGCCTTTGAGGGCTCCAACTTTATGTGTAAATGTCATCCAGGTCCCAGTCTCCATCTCCAAGTTCCTGTTAAGACTTGGCCTCTTACCTCCCCCAGAAGTTATACTCTCCCTCCCGTAGCCCCGGGCAGTGGAAGCAAAGCCATGGCTCTTGCTTTTCTATTTTTAAGTTCCCTCTTTGTTGCTGGTCCTTAGAGAAAGCCCTTATTTTCTTGCAATCATCATCATCATTAGCAGCAGCATCACCACGGCTAACATTTATTGAGGCCTTGTACTATGTGCAAGCCCTGCTCTAATTGCTTTATATGAAGGAGCTCATTCAGCCTGCCTAACAACACCAGGAGGCAGATGCTGTAATTATCCCCATTTTACAGATGATACCATTACAATTTCCTTTAAAGAACAAGCACTCCCCATTGGAAAAAAAACAAGCCCTAAACATTTAGGTAATAATTTTATAGAAAAGAAAGAAGAATCAATTCGTCAAACCAATGGCTTTCCAAGGTTCACATAGCGAGGTCACATCAGAGTCAGGACCAGCACCCCTGTGTTCTTACTCTCAGCACAGTGCCATGTGTCTGTATTCAGTGATGTTCTAGTGACTTCTAACACTGTGGTCAAGATTTGCTTTGCTGAGGAAAACTGAGAGAATGATGATGGCATCCTTTATGTAAAGTTACTCGGTTGCTTTTTCTGATCTCTTCATTTGAGCTGATCTCTCTAACCTGCCTTGTACCGGGAATATATCAAAAGGGGGTTTACCAATGGGTCATAACATTTTTATAAGAAGTGGCTATTACATTTTGTCTTCCAAGGGGGGCATTTCCTACAAAGGCAGATAGATTTATAAACACAAATGGAACCCTCTCTCGATGAGAAGTGCTAAAGTTCCTGTGGACTGCCTCCCTAGATGTGAGTTGTTTGAAAAAAATTATACCTCCTGAAATCCTCTAAACAGCATCTGGATTGCACTTTGAAATTATATTGCTAGTTTTACAGAGAATTATGGTTTAAAATGAACAGAAACGGAGGAACGCAGGCTCCTTCCGCCACCTCTTAATCCTGCAGGATTCTCCCTCATCATTTGGGAAGATGACTGGCCTGGGATAAAAGATTGGATCAGACAGAAAGGGAAGGATGGAGGACAGCAATCTTTGGGACCTGAAGGGTCTAATCAGGCAGGAAAGAGTAGGAAGGGGTCTGACACAGCAGCCTCCATCTGAGTCAGCGAAGGCAAAGAAGCAGCCAGAGTGGCTGAGTGGCTTCCTGTCTTAGGAGGAAGCTCTCAGCTCCCTATGTTGCTCTATGTGCCCCACTGAGTTCAGTCAAGTGCAGAGCCTGAGGGTACCCTCTCCCCTCCCTGGGCAGGGCTGGGATGCCAGAAGGGCCATGCGACATCTCCAGTGTTCCCTGCTTGTGTGGATATTTGCATTCCTACCTCCATCAATTCCTGTCTCATCAACTGCATTGATTGCTTCCTCTTGACTCAAAACCTCGGCTCCGAACAAACTACCCAAGTTCAATGTGCTGCCTTCCTGACTTTGCCAACATGCTTTCCAACTCAGGCATCATTTTTTTTCTTTTCTTGGCCAACAAATCACATATTTCACCTCCTACATGACAGCAGTCTTCTGATCAGCACTCGTTCATTGCCTTTATAAACCTGAACTGACTCATCCCCACCTATGCTATGCAGCCAAGCTTCTGGCCTGAAGCATGGTGCTTAGGACCATGGGCGGAAGATTAACTGGGGAAACACACAAGGGAACCTTTGGGGGTGATGAACGTGACCTGTACCTTGTTTCCGATGGTGGTTATACAAGTGTATGCAACTGTCAAAATCCATGGGCTGTGTGCCATTTAATGTTTGTAGATTATACCTCAACAGAGTTGACTGAATCAAACAGAACTCTAATATTGGACAAGAAGGGGCACAGAACACTGAGTCCTCACAGTCTCTGAGTCTAATCTGGAAGCAGAAGTGGGCATGGACTATACAAAAGATGCTGAGATTAAAAATGCACTTTCCCATAATTTTTTGTTACATGAGAGTCTTTGATAGTCAGGCACTACGCTACGCCCTGAGGTGAGGAGTAAATGATCTGTGTGGTCTAACAAGGAAGACCAGTTCAGTGGATGGGTGCCGTGTGAGAGCGAGAGTAGAGAACTATGGGGGAACCTCAAGCCCAGAGGAATAGCACAAACAGCTTTCTGCTGGACGTCCATATTGAGCTCTGAGATCAGGAGAAACCCTCCATAGTCACTAGCCAAAGCAGCAATCAGAAGATATTGAGCATATGTATGTGGTGTGTGTGTGTGTTGTGTGTGTTTTCAGTGTCTTGAACGAGACCATGGCTCTTGAAGACCCAGGACTCTTGATCATTTAGCAGCTTGGGTACCACATTTGGGTGTGAAGCTAATTGAGGGACTTGGAAGTCCTTAGGATATGATGATGCTGGGCACAGACTCTGGTGAGCATTGTGTTCAGGCACTAAACAGAGAAGTTTGGGTAGCTGGGGTCCCTGTTCTCCAGGAGTTGGGTTCATTAATACTTTATTGGTTATTTCTGATCATATTGGTTACCATTCAAGGAATTGCCCTTTTTGGTTCAGAGACCCAGTTCTTCACTGCACATGTAAAGAAGTAATTCCTCTTTGTTAAAACTTCAGGAACTTTCTAAGGACCAGCCTTTATCCAATATGTCAAAGACCATGTGCATATCTTAAGAGATCTTCTTTTCTCCCTTTACTTCCGGTATCATCTTTGTAAGTTCAGAGCTCTTTATCTTCTATCTCTCGCCAATGAAGATCCCTCTTCTCGGCTCCATTTGGCCCAGTTGCTTACTGGGTCATACTAATCTTAGCTCCACTATGACCCAGTTGTTTACTGGGCCATAAGAATAGCAAACACTTATGCAGCATTTACTCCGTGCCAGGCAATTTGCCTACGTATTAACTCATTTCATCTTCACGGGGACCCTGTAATGAAGGTGCTATTATTGGATAGGATCCTCCGGGATGTCTTCCAAGCACCCCAGACTCAGCATGTCCAAAAGCGATGCCACAATCGCTCCCCTAAAACCCGCGCCTCATCCTCCTGTTTTCACATTTCATTAAATGACTCCGTCTTCCCACCTGGTGCTCAGCCATGAAACAGAAATCACCCTTGACCTTTCCCATCTATATTTAATCACGGAGGTTGCTCTACCCTGTCCCAGTTTCTCTTAGGGGAGGCAGCATCGTAGAGCGACGAAAGGGTCTGTCTGTAGTGACAGACTGTGTGGGATTGAATCCTGGTTCTGCCACTTAACGGCTGTGGGTCTTTATAAAAGTTCTACTTTCTGAGCCCCAGTCTCATTGATAGAATTGAGTGAGTTAAAACATGGAAAGCACGTAGCCCAGCATTGAGTCTGAGAACTGCATTGAATATAGTAATGAAATATTTCATCCGTCTCCCTTTCCAGTTAGCGGACAGTGTGTTACACGAAAAAGAACAAGACAACTGGTGACAGACAGACCCGGGAATACATCCCATTTCATAGCCACTTACTCTATGTGTGACTTCATCTGTACAATGGAGACACTACCACCCACCCACAGGGCCATTGTGAGCAATACCTGGGAAGCTCTGGGTAAGGCCCCTACGCAATGCCGGGCATAGGACAGACCCTCAATGAGTGTGGTTCCGCCTCTCCCCAGTCACCGCTGTTACACACCATCACCCAAGTCTAAGAAGGAAATAGGTACCCGAGTGGCACCTGGCACCTTGGAGGGAAAGAGGCAACAACTCCGCACATTCGCCAGCTTTGCCATGAGCTACACCGCAGTGGTTCCCAAACTTATTTGGCCTACCGCCCCCTTTCCAGAAAAAATATTACTCAGTGCCCCCTGGAAATTAATTTTTTTAAAAATTTTAATAGCAATTAAAGAGAAAGATATATGTATTAATGTTTCTACCTTTTTCATAAAATATAGTAAAGAAAGGTGTAAATTAGAAACATTGAAGTTTGAAATTATGAAACTATTTATTGAACTCAGAATAGAAAGGTAATAAAAAAAAATTAAAACAAATGCACCTGTGGCCATCACCGCCCCCCTGGATCGCTGCAGCGCCCACTTTGGGAATCACTGAGTTACAGGATCAGCATCACCGGCAAGAACCGCGCTTCTCTCTGATATCCCCTTTTTCCTCACTTTTTATCCTTTTCTAAAAGATCCGAGTGTCCAGTTGGCTTATAAATCACGACCTATATTTTATCTGTGCACCAACGTTCAATACTCACATTCCAAAAAAGTACATTCTCTGGTTCTTCTTCCCACTGTATAGCAAGTGCCTGCTGAGGGCCTTTTCACGTCCTAATTTCATGCTGAGTCAGTGGGGCCTGGGGACAAGGGCCTGAATAAGCACAGGGCTGGTGCCTCACCCTTTCGGCTGAGGACCAGGCAAAGGATGGAAGTGGTGGGATAGGCCAGCCACCTCGTGTGGGGGATCCAGTGCAAAACGCAGATGTGGGACTCTTGTTCAAAAATTGCTAAGCCTTTCAGGATGGCAATAGTAGAGCATGAACCAAATTCAGGGCCCTTCTGGGCTTGGGGTTGGGGGAACCACAGGGGGCACACACCAGGAACCCCACCCTGGTGGGGAAGACCTGGATCCTTTTCCCACAGGACCCCTCAGCCTCCCTTTGGATGCTTGGAAATAGCCCCCAAACCCTCCTCTTCAGCCTTGGTGTCTTTCCCCCTCCGCCCCACTCTGATATCAGAGGATTTGATTACCTGAAGGTAATCCCTACATCAGCTCTCTGATCTCTCTTTCACCAAGAGTCGGTCCACTTTTCAAATCCCCGATTCATCAGACTCCCGCTTCTCCATGACCTTCGCTCCTTCCCCTTAAAGAGCAAAGATGCTCACCAGGAGGATGTGCTGATTTTTGAGAGTGAGCGTTTAGTAATTGCTCACTTAGTTCCGCAATGAAGGGGGTTGGACATAATTCTCCTGTTTAATCTTCAAAACCATCTGAGCGGTAGTTACGGTGATCACTCCGTTTTACAGATGAACTTACAGATTTAAAGAGATCGAGTATCTTGTCCAGGATCACGCAGTGAGCAAGTGGTGGGGCTGGGGGTGGAACCCACGCTCTGGGTTCCAGGGCAGGGGAGACGGCTACAGCGCCTGGAGAGATGGGGAATCGGATGAGACAGTGACTAACAGCAGCCACAGCAAACAATCAAAACAGGAGAAGCTGACTATCTTTCTGATGAGAAGACTGAATGCTATCAACATGTCAGTTTTTCCTAAGTGGCTTTATAGTTTTAAGGCAATTCCAAGCACAATTCTGATAGTTTTGTGTGTGTGTGTGTGTGTGTGTGTGTGTGTGTATTTTGTTTGTTTTTGTTTTGGTCGTGTGTGTGTGTGTGTGTGTGTGTGTGTGTGTGTGTGTGTTTAAGAGCTGTCAGGGGAGAATAATGTTCACTTTTGGCCATACCAAAAAAAATAAATAAAAAGGAGAAGAAGAAGAAAGAGATCCAGAGAGAAACCGAATGGAGGGTGGGAGGCTCAACCCTACATATTTTAAGTCATTTCCCCAAGCCACACACAAACTGTGGGGTTCTGGCATCACAATCAATATATTGATATATGTAACAAAATGAATTGCCCAGCCCTAACCGGTTTGGCTCAGTGGATAGAGCATCGGCCTGTGGACTGAAAGGTCCCAGGTTCGATTCCGGTCAAGGGCATGTACCTTGGTTGCGGGCACATCCCCAGTTTGGGGTGTGCAGGAGGCAGCTGATCGATGTTTCTCTCTCACCGATGTTTCTAACTATCCCTCTCTCTTCCTCTCAGTAAAAAGGTATTTAATATATGTATTAAAAAAAAATGAATTGCCCAGAAATGGTTTTTTTAATATATTGTCATTTGGGAGTTGAATTTGACCATTTTCAGAAATCTCTTATGCAAGAAAGCATATTCAAATTATGTGTTGCAATTTTTTCCAAAAAATGAAAAATCCTATTATAATCAACTCAAATTTATAGTTTAATAGGCAGAAATATATTATTAAGTTACGCGTTCAAAACTTCCATATAAATTTCTTCGGCAATTCTCC
>NW_005871273.1:927324-930808 GCF_000147115.1 Myotis lucifugus | reverse complement strand
TATGCAGCCCGGTTTCCTGTTGGGAATTAGGGAAGGATCTTCCGGATGGAAGGAAGGATGGAAGTATGGAAGGAAGGAAGGGAGGAAGGAAGGAAGGAAGGAAAAAAGGAAGAAACCCAGAGAGAAACCGAATGGAGGGTGGGAGGCTCAACCCTACATATTGTAAGTCATTTCCCCAAGCCACACACAAACTGTGGGGTTCTGGCATCACAATCAATAGATTGATATATGTCACAGAATGAATTGCCCAGAAATGGTCTTATGAAATATAAGGCTTTGGGGCCTGAATATGACAATTTCAGAAATCTCTTAGGAAAGAAAGGCATATTCAATAAGTGTTGCAGTTTTTTCTAATAGTATAAAATCTATCTAGAGTCAACTCCAAAATTACAGTTAGATTACAGAGCAGAAATTAAAATATGAAACCATGAAAACTCAAAGTAAATCTACATGGGGATTCCAGCTGGAGAAGGGCTGTCTGTGTCCAAAAGCAAGGACACGAGGAAAGAAAGGTTGATGAATTTGGCAGCATGAAAATTAAGTCCTTCTGCGTGTCAAACGTACAATCATCTGGGCAAATAATTTTAACAGCACAACAGACTGTTAATATCTTTAGCACATAACGAACTTCAAAAATCAGTAAGAAAACAAATATTTCAATAGTAAAACCAGCAAAGGATCTAAAGAACTAGTTAAAATATGTTAATAATCAAGAAACATAACAAAAACTTCACATCACTTTTCATCAAAGGAATATAAATTAATGCAAGATTGAAATGTGCCTGGTTTTGCCTCACAGATTGGCAAAGGTTAGAAAAATGTTAACTCCCTCTCTTAGCAGCGGGTATTCTTAAACACTACTATTGGAAAAGCAAGCTGAAAAGCAGTTTGGCTGCGTGCAACAAAGGTTTAAAATACCTACTCCATTTTACCTGGTTTTCATATTTATAGGATTATATCCTAGGGCGGTTAGACTATAACTAATAAAAGGTTTTTATAAAAGGCTATTTGTTGCAGTGTTCCACAAAACAATAAAATAGTGAAAATAACCTAAATGCCCAGCCTCAGTAGAATAGTTACATACAGTGAATATGATGCCAATCCTGAAGTCACATGTTCATTCATTCATCAAAACCAGTTCTACTCTAACTGGTTTGGCTCAGTGGATAGAGCGTTGGCCTGCAGACTGAAGGGTCCCAGGTTCGATACCAGTCAAGGGCACATGCCCCGGTTGCAGGCTTGATCCTCTGTGGGGGCCGTGCAGGAGGAAGCCGATCAATGATTCTCTGTCATCACTGATGTTTCAATCTCTCCCTCCCTCTCCCCACCTCTCTGAAATCAATAAAAATATATATTTTTTAAAAAGCAACGGTTCTAACCCCTTGGGAACGCATCAGTGAGCCAAACAACAAAAACCCTGTCCTTGCGGGGCTTACGTTCTTGTGGAAAGATAAGAAATAAAAGCATAACAAACAATTATAGTAAATGTAGGAAGGTGGTAAGTGCTTAGAAGAAAAAGATAGGTGGGTTGCAATTGGCACTGACAGAGGATGAGGTGGTGGGGTTGTCGTTTTACAGTGGATGATCACATGCGGCCTCACTTGGAAGGTGTCATTTGAAAAAATGCATGAAAGTTACAGTGGAGTAAGGTTTGGGGTCATCTGTAGGAAGAGAAAACGCATTCCATAGAGAGAAAAGGGGCTGCAAAGTCCCTGACATGGGAGCTTGTCTGATGTGTTCCAGAAAAGCAAGCAGGGCCCAGCCAGCATGGCTCAGTGGTTAAGCATCGACCTATGAACCAGGAGTTCACAGTTCAATTCCCAGTCAAGGCATAGGCCCGGATTGCAGGCTTGATCCCCAATGTGCGGCATGCAGGAGGCACCCGATCAATGATTCTCTCTCCATCTCCCTTCCTCTCTGAAATCAATAAAAATATATATACTTAAAAAAAATTGGCAAGCAGGCAAGCAGGGATGTGGGAGGTGATAGGACAGAGAGGTAAGGCAAGAGGAGGGCCAGAGAGGTACCTACCTAGGGGTAGGTTCTTTTAGGCCACTGTAGAGACTTCTGCTTTCACTCCAGGTGAATGGATATCCAATGGCAACTTCTGAGCAGAGGAGGGACACGAAATGACTCATGTTCTCGAAGGATCACTCTGGCTTCTCTCTTGGCCTGAGACTCCAGGGTGACGAGAGTGGAAACAGGAGAGTTTTTGGAAGATAATTTTTCAATAATCCAGGAAGTAGATGATGGTAGAAGAGACCGAGGTGGTAAGACAGATGTGGTGGTTAGTTTAAAGGCAAAGGTCCCCAGGATCTCTTAAAGGACTGGCTGACAGTTATCAGTGAAAGACAGGAGTCAGGTTGACCTCCAGGACTTCAGCCCTGGCATCTGGAAGGAGGGCATTGTCAGTAAGATAAGTGGGAAAACCTTGGTTAGGAAAACCCAGCAGCCACTCTTCAGTTAACATGTTGACTTTGAGATGTCTCTTAGCCATTGGAGTAGAGATTCTGAGTAGACGGTTGGTTACGGGGGTCTGCGGTTTGGGGCAGAAGGCTTGCCTGCAGGATTGACACATCTGGAAGTCGTCAGCATACAGTGCTATTTAAGGCCATCAGCCCGGGTAAGATCACAGAAAGGAGGATGGATACAAAAGGAAGCTGTCCCCAGCGCGAGCCACGGACACCCCGCCTCTGAGAGAGCAGTAACTGTTATAGCTCCATCGTGGAAGAATTTTTCTGCAGTGGACTTATTTTACTTGTGTGATGAAAGCAAGTGAAAATTGGAAATGAATAAATAATGAATTAAGGAAGGAAGGGAGGGAGGAAGGGAGGGAGGGAGGGAGGGAGGGAGGGAGGGAGGAAGGAAGGAAGGAAGGAAGGAAGGAAGGAAGGAAGGAAGGAAGGAAGGAAGGAAGGAAGGAGAGAAGGAGAGAGGAGAGAAAAAGAGCAGCACACAACTCCTCTGCAGTGTGTTTGACTGAGGGGAGGGTCCCTGGAGGGCAGGGTCGGGGCCCAGGCTGAGCAGGGTGGGGGTTCAGCATGCTTGTGATGGTGTATGTGTCCCCAGTACTCCATCTTGTCTGTTATAGCTGCTGCCAACGGCCTCTTTAGAACAGCCTAGGCTAGGAGTTAAATCTGTCTTTGTATGAGAAAATAAGATGTCATGCTACACGTGGGGTGTGTAATTATAAGGAGATGAAAATGTTTAGGGTCATAAAGCAGAAAACAGTTGAATGCATGTTCTAAAAATAAACTGCATGGGTCCCATGCACACAAGGAAAAGTGAGAGAGAGAGAGGACAGAAAAGATGACAATCCAGCTCCACACAAAAGGGGTGGTTGGTCACTTTACATGATCAAGGTGCTGTGTCTGACTCATTTCCTTCATTGGTCCTCAGCCTAGCTACACGGCTCAGCCAGGTCTGTCTCAACTCAGCCTTCCGCCATTAAGCAAAGTCCAATGTAATGCCTCATTAACACTTC